>NC_092874.1:34249114-34551614 GCF_028372415.1 Notamacropus eugenii | reverse complement strand
GAGATAATATTTGTAAAACTTTAGAATAGTGTCTAACACATAGTAGGTTCTATATAAATGTTAGCATCACGTCCGTATGTTACCACCAATCTACACTTTTGCATTTACAAAACTTCTCACTTCCTGTGGGCACCCAATTAACAATCATCAAATAAAAAGTCGTCAAATAGATGATGATAATAGATAAGTGATTTTGATAAGGAATGAATACGCAAGCGTTTCATAGGAATGGTTAGCTGAGTTTAAGATCATAACATTATCCTCCACGAAACTGTGTTTTTATCAAAAACAGAACTTTTGAATAGTTTATCATACTTATTAATTATTGTGTTCATAAAAGATAAAATTAGAGCAAGAGTTAAAAATACAAAAACTGCCTACCAATTAATGAAGTTTCCCACTCACCTTTAAGTTTATTTTATCATTCCTTAGTCTAAGACTATTTTCCTCTGGATTGAAATAGAACATGCAAGTGCACACACACACACACACACACACACACACACACATAATGTAGGGCTTTTTATTTTAAATATATGTATGTATATGTATGTCTATAGGTATATATATGTTATATATAGTTCACATATATGTATAGTGTTTATATATGTATATATTTGTCTATATATTCTCCAAAAGCTTTCTGGAATATCCCCAAAGTTCAGCTAGCCCTTGGGGACTTCCCTATAGCTTAGTGTCAGGATCTGGTACAGACATCTGTTTCTAGACTTCAGACTCTCTCTTTTACCCCATACTTACAGCTTGTTGATGAGAAGACCATCCATTAATCTCTTTCTAATTTGCAAACTCACATCCTCTGTTTCTTTCCACCATGACAAAGGGGAGATGATAAGCATTGCAAGCATGCCATTTGCCTGTATGTCAGGAGAACAAATCTCCTTGTTTGTCTTTTTTATATTGGAAGATTTTCCTCTGCTTGACCACCTCTCCTGTGTTTACTTCTATGACCTTTGAAGCTAATTCCTCTGCTGACTACATAATTCTATTAAGGACCAAGGTTTATTTTTATATTTCAAGGAATGGTTCCATATATACTTTTAATAGTAGTGTGTGTTATATAAAACCTAGCTTTTACTGAAGCAGTGATCCCTTCCTTTTGTATAACGCTTTAAAAACAACTTTTAAACAACACACAACATGACTTTAATTTTATTATAAACTTAATAAACCATCAACAAAACAATTTTCCTACAATATAAATAAAAATTTAAACTCCAGACTTTACAATTTGTTCATATCTACTTGTCCTTTTGTAATAAGGAGCATGATTTTTCAACAGGCATTGTGCAACATTCAATTTGACTAACTAGAAAAGTATCAGAATGAAACATGAAAAGATCATTTACAACAGAACACAATACAATGCAATTTCGCAGGCTTCCTCATGAATGCTATCTTGTGGCACACAATTCACTGGATTTTTCACTTGTTAAATGTATTCTCTGCTTTCTATGGAAAGATTTAATAAATTGTCACATGATTCTGTCCCTAAGTTCTCTGCATCATCCACATTCTGGCTTTCAATGCTTTTAGAAATTTCTACACATTTGCTCCTCTCACTGACAATTGTTTTCATTTTATATTTGTTCATAGATTTTGCAGATGCTCTGTATACTTGAATCACTATTTTCTAGTGCCAAGCACAGAGTGTGCACTGAATAAAATGATTGTTGATTGGTTAATTAATTTCATGACTTCAAAACTAAGAAAAATGCAATCTAGGAAGTACTACACAGTTTCTCCCTATTCAGAACACTTCCCATTTAATAGCTACTTGACCTTTTAATGTCCATCCCTAAAGAAGCCTCCCTTCTAGCAAAAAAAGGGTAATTAAAGAAAAGAGACCAGTACATTTTGTGTCCAACTGCATTTGTCTATTACACACCTTCCTGCTAAAAGATGAATATGGGAATTTTTCTGTGTTTGACCTGGGTAACTTCCCAATGCTAGTGGCAAGTAGGTATGACCATGGATAAAGCCCTAAACTTAGAGGCAGGAAAACCTGAGGTCAAATCCTGCCACAGACATCCTTCCTAGCTATATGACCCTGAACAAGTCACTTTACCTGTCTGTGCCTCGATTCCTCCTCTGGAAAATGAGGAGGCTATCCTTAATGAACTTTAAGATCTCCTTTGGTTCTAAATCTATGATTCCATGGATACAAGGATACAAATAATTTAGACTCTTTATAGCTTAGTTCCAAATTATTTTCCATAAAAATCGGACAGATTCACAATTCCAATAATAACGTATTAGTGTTCCTGTCTCCTCAAAGTCTCTCCAACACTATTACCGTCTTTCATCATCACCACTGTGGCTTTACTTTGCATTTTTCTTATTATGGATGATTAGGAACATTTTTCCCAACAATATAGTTGTCGACTTGCTTTTTTTTTTCTTAAGAAGACCGTCTGCGTAAAGTATCTGACTTTATCTTTAGTTAGGTAGCTATGTTATTTTTCAGAAATAAAGAAAAAGGTAGGTCTGACTTTCTTAAATATACTCTTTCATATGATTTATGGGGATAGGGATTAGAATTAGCTGAGGAAAACTCCCTCTTGAGAAAATTCCCTCTACCAAAGCAGCTAAGTACTTTTCTCTGCAATTTATAGTCTTAGGGTGTCGTCTGTGGATACCAAGTGGTTAAGTAACTCCCCCAAGGTCATACAACCAGTAATACGTATCAGAAGCAAGATGATATATGATTAATAGATACCTCAAAAGTGTATGATCAATAGTAATTGCCATAGCTTACATATTTCTCCCACTGTCTCTCTAAAGCAGTGCATGCAAGCATTATTATCTTCATTTTAAAGATTAGAAAACTGTGGTTCAATGAGCCTGGAATGACATTCCCAAATTCTCGCACATAAAGTTCAGAGCCAGAACTCTCCCTTAGTTCTCCTAACTTTCTATACCATACACGTAGTGCCATCTCCAATGAAAATTAATGGTTGTTGCTGCTATTACAAGGTAGACGTATTATCAGACAGATGCCATATCATCAATATGCCCAAGCCACCCAGCTTTCTAGTCCACACCAGAAGGTGTCACATAACCTGTTTTATTGGAGCAGCGTATGTTGAAATGGTAGACACTGATTGGTATGCCCTATACACTTTTATTTTATTTCAAAGTAATGGTGTTTTCCTTATTTATTATATGATAGTTTCTTTTAAAAAAATAAAATAGGTGAATGCTACGGACCAATGTACATGTTACAGATGGCATTTGACTGTCTAATTACAACCAAACGTAAGTTATAGATGGAGGATAGATGGCTCACAGATACATCATTTTTACACATTTTTACCCACCAGACAATTTTCTAATTAGCAAATGGCAAAGAATAATCAAATACTGCAGAATGTCAGAGTTCAAGGGGGTTTTTGAGGATAACTATGAGGTAGAATGAGGACTGGCCTTGGAGTGAGGAGGACTTGACTTCAAATCCCATCTCTGACCTTTTCTGCTTTATGACACAGGAAAAATACTTTCTTTCTCTAGCCTTAGTTTATAACAATAGCACCTACCTCATTGTGTTATTATGAAAATTAAACAATTTCAAATGAAATAATTTAGGTAAAATAATACATGTAAAGATCAGCTATCAAATATCTAGTCTACTCCCCTCATTATAAAGATGAGAAAACTGAAGCTCGAGAAGGAATAGTAAGTTGTCCAATGTCAGATAGCTAGTTAGTGGCAGATTAAGGACTTCACTTGTACTTCTGACTTGTGACCCAGTTTTCCTTCCAATGTAAGGTCGAGGAACTGTGTTGCTTTGGGGTTTTATTCTTGACGTCTAGCATAATGATTAGTACAAAGTAGGTACTGAATAAATACTTGTTGATTTGATTGGTTGATTGATTGAGGGGGGAAGAATATGGTAGCTACACTAACTAGTCACTGTACACCTAAATTAATCAGTTATGGCTAAACTGAATCTGATCACTCTTTCCCCAAAGGAATTACAAATACTAGCAACTTTAATGTGAATGGAGATTTTTATCTTCTTGTAGAAATAGCACACCACTGTACATCTTTACTAAATGAATTGAACTAGATAGAAAATGTGAGAATGATCTAGAAAGACACAACACTTCTAGGTACATCTAAAATGAAAAACTGAAGCAGTCCCTTTAAAAAACACTCATTTTGAATTCTGAGAGACAGTTTGGTTCTCTCTTGCCACAGGATGATAGACTCATTGACTTAGAGTTAGAAAGGACATAGGAATCAATGGGTGATGTGGTTGATAAACCTCTGGACCTGGAGTTAGGAAGACTTGAGTTCAATGCAGCTTTAGATACTTGCCAGCTACATGACTCTAGGCAAGTCACTGAATCTCTTAGTTTCACGGTCTTTAAAATGGGGATAATAATAGCACCTTATTCCTAGGTTTTACAAGGATAAAATGAGATAATATTTGTAAAGTTCTTTGAAAACCCTAAAGTACTATACTAACCCTAAAGTACTGACTGTTGCTGTCACTTTTGATGTTGGTGATGATGACGATGATGATGATGATGATGATATTAATTATTTTACAGCTAAGGGAACTCTCAGCTCTATAGAGATTAAGTGACTGGCCAAAGTTCACAAGCCAATAAGTGACAGAGTTAGGATATAAACTTCAGTCCTTTGACTCTAAATCCCATATTCTTCTCATCAGGCTTTATTGCTTTCCATGAGCCGTGTCTATCCTAGTAGAGACTCATCCATATATTAAATATATATGGAGGGCCTGACTGCTATGAAAAAGGCAATATAGTTATTGATGAATCTAAGATGCTTGACCTTATCTTTCAGAAACTTATTGTCTGGTGAGAAAACATATCTGATCCTGGAGGTAATAGGGAACCACTGAAGTTTATTGAATGAAGAGTTGGGAATGGAAGCAGGACATGGTCAGACTCTCGGAAGATCAATTTGAAAGCTAAAGGGAGGGTAGACTAAAGTGGGAAAAGACCAGAAGCAGGCTATGGCAACAGTCCAGGTGTGAGATGATGATGGCCTATACCAGGGTGGTAGTAGTGTAAAAGAAGTGAAGGAGGTTTATATGAAAGAAAAATAAAGAGATGTTGGCAAAAGCTGGATATAAGGGATGAGAGTGAGGAGTGGAAGATGACATCTAAGTTGTAAAGCAAGGGGATTATAAGGATGGTGGTTCACTCTATGGAAATAAGGAAGTCAGGAATAGCAAAGGATTGGGGAGAAAGATGATGGATTCAGTTTTAGGTATGCTGAATTTAAGATGTCTACAGGATATTCATTCTGAAATATCTAATATATTATTGAAGATAGGAATCCAAAGGTTAAGAGAAAGGTTAAGGGTGGATGACGAGGTTTGAGAATCAACTGCATGGAGATTGTAACTTAATCCATGGAAAGTGATGAGATCGCCAAGTGAAATTATATAGAGGGAGAAGAGGACTTAGAACAGAACCCTAATGGACACTCACCCTTAGTGAGCCTGACCTGGATGATGATCCAGCAAAGGAGTCATAGAAGGAGTAGTTGGCAGATAGGAGAAGCACGATAGAGGATTGCTATGGAAACTTAGAGAGAATAAAGTATTAAAGTAAAAAGCAAGTGATCTCCAGTGCCGAAGGTTAATGAGAGGTCAAAAAGAATGAGGATAAACACTCATTATATTTGGCAATTAAGAGATCGTTGACAGTTATGGAGACAGCAAAGTCAGTTAAATGATGAGTTTAAAATCCAGACTATGGGAAGTTAAGAGGACAGTGAAGTTAAGAAAGTAAGTCAAGTAAGGTCAAGTGTACATGAGCTTCTCAAGGAATTTCACCACAAAAAAAGAAGAGATATTGGATGGTAACTATCAAGTTTGGACCAATCCAATGAGAAGTTTTTTGAGCATGGAAAAGACGTGGACATGTTTGAAACAGAAGGGAAGCTGAAAGTAGACAGGGAGACTAAACATCCCTGGATCCTTCAAGAATCTTCACATGGAAGGAACTTGAGGCCTGTCATCATTCTGATCTTCTTCTAAACTGTTACTGTGCTGTCATTTTTTATCATGCCTGACTCCTCAAAGCCCCATTTGGGGTTTTCTTGGCAGAGATACTAGAGCAGTTTGCCATTTCCTTCTCCAGTTTATTTTACAGATGAGGAAACTGAAACAAACAGGGTTAAGTGATTTGCTCAGGGTCACAGAACTTGTAAATGTCTGGGGCCAGATTTGAAATCAGGGAGATGGGTCTTCTTGACTCCAGGCCTGATACTCTATCCACTGCACCACCTAGCTGCCCAGCTGTGTTTGGGCCAAGGTAGAGTATAGCAGCAGCATCTCCTACTTATTCCTGGAAGCTGTGCTTTTTAAATGCAACCTATTACATTAGAATTTTAAGATTACCATATGACACTAAGGACTCCTGTTGAACTTATGGTCCCCTAAGACTTTTGAATCATTGCATTCAAACTACTGTCTCACTATGCTTCCTCCATCTTGTACTTTTTAAATCATTTTTGAACCCAAGTATAAGATTTTACTTTTCTCCTATGAAATTTCATCTTAGATTTGACCCAATGTTATAGGTTGTAGAGAGCTTTTGTGATTCTATTTGTCATCCAGTGAGTTATTTATCCCTCCCAGTTTAGTAATCACATTTGCTTGTACCTTCAGGACGAACTACTTACTGTCTCTCTGGGCCTAGTGACTTGAATTTATCAGGGGCAGTAAGGTGCTTTCCTGCATTTCCTTATTTATCTTCATTATCAGCTCCCTATAAGGGATTCTGCTTTCTCTGATATGATGTCACCTTTCTCTGTAGCCTTAACTACACCATTTACCCTGCCTCAGAGGTCCTCTGTCTTCACACTGAATGGGAAACAGTTTACAACATCATCAAATTGAGGGTTCAAAGTAACATTAATTATCACAAAGTCCAACCTTGCTATTTTAGAAATGATGACATTGTTATTTCCCCAGGGAGGGGGAAGTGACTTTCTCAAAGTTACTTGGGCAATAAGGGACAGAGATGAGAGTAAGACCTAGAAACTCCTTATGTAGTGTTCTTCCCCTACCCTAGTATGTCTTTGTGTACTGCAAAAAATAAATGGTTATTGACAAATAATTGTAAAGCTGAATAACTTATTCAGAGTACTGTTCTAGGAAGTGTGGATATACTAAAATTAAAACAGATGATGTCTGCCCTCATGATCCTTATGACTTAGTAGGGGGATATGATATATCTAAATATCATACACAAGTCTGTATACACATGTATCAGTGTAATTAATTAATTCAGAAGCATTTCTTAGCCATTTAATACGTATCAGTAACTAGGGATACAAATTCAAAAGCAAAATAGTCTTTCCTCAAGGAGATTACATTCTCATAGAAAAAAATAGCACATCGTAGCCAGGTAAGGGGATATTGGTCTGGGAAATCACAAAGATTGCAAGTAGGAAGTAGTGACATATATGAGTGACAGTAAGGTAGAGAGTGACCAGAGTGAAGAGGATGATGCATGAACCCAAAGAATTCAGGGCCACAAAATGGAAAGTAACTAATGAATGAACGCAATAAAATACTATATGAGTTCTTTGTAGGAAAGTCCATTACTGGTTAGAATTAGAATGCTGGGTGAGTATTAGGAATACCCACTGCCACCTTACACTAGGGTCACATGCTTCTCTGAGAACTCAGTGAATTTTACTAGCATCATTCTCATTCATCTTTAAGGAGGCCAGATCATCTAGACAAGTGAGATAGACACGTTAGGAAACACATGAGTAATTTCAGGACACTTGGAGATCATGTTGAAAATTATTGGTTCAGTTCACTAGGCTTGAAAAGATCAATGAAACTCTTAAGCTTAACTGAGAATTGAGGATCAGTGATCTGTAGTTTGGTTACCTTTTGGGGATTTTTATGCATATTGTTATGTTTGCTTCGCTGAATTTTTATACAAATCTTTTCATGATAATATGAATTCCTCATGTTACTCATTTCTTATGGCATATTTTCTTATGGCATTATATACCATGGGCCACAATTTATGCAGTGATTTTCTTATTAATTAGCACCAAACATATTTCCAGTTAGTGCTTCTATGAATATTTTGGAATATACATTTCCTTTTTGTCCTTTACCTCCTTGGGGTACCTGTCCATAGCGGCATTTAGCATGGGGATGACTTATTTTCTGTCCTAGTTTCAAAATATTTTCTAGAATCATTGAACCAATTTGAAACTCCAGTAACAATCTGTTAGCGTGCCTAACTTCCAACAACCTCTCCAGCATTGACTGTTTCCACCTTTTATTATCTTTTCCATTTCTGAGATGAAATCTCAGAGCTTTCATTTGCATTTATCATATCATAATTATTTGGAGCTCTTTTTAAATTCAGAACATGATGATTTACAATGCTTCTTCTGTAAATTTTTTTTTTATATTCTTTGACCAAGTAACTCTTAGGACTTCTTAATAAACCCTGTCAAGACCACAGCTAGATTCCTGACCTTTTTGTTTCTCTACACTACGTTCTTATGTACTAGGGAGAGAAAACCTTCCTTTTTAATGTTCAGATTGATTCCTGGGAATTGAAGGTTGATAGTTCAAAGTCTGCATTTTGTCTAAGATTTTGTTTATCCCTCATCCTCTTTTTTTTCCTTTCATGTGTTTTAGGGAAAGGCGATTTAATCGGAGCAAACCTCTCAATTAAGGACCAAGTTATTAAAACGAATGCAGATGTAAAGGCACTCACCTACTGTGATCTCCAATGCATTATCCTCAAAGGACTCTTTGAAGTGTTAGACCTTTACCCAGAATATGCTCACAAATTTGTGGAAGATATTCAGCATGATCTCACATACAACCTTCGTGAAGGTCATGAGAGTGATGTAAGTATTTTAATAAATCTACAATTCTCATTAATGTCATGGACCTGATAAGAGTGCCTGGTTTCACTTATCACCAGAAAGGCAGATGTGGGGACCCCTCTTCAAATAACCACTAATTACATTGGAGGGAAGGATTTAGTCACTATTTAAGTGATTAAATAATTTGCCAGATACAGTGACTGTAGTTTCTCATTTGCCTTCTACAAAAATATTCTTTATGACTGTTGTCTGTCCATTCTTTTTTCTTTCTTCTCTGTTTTTATGTGATGATATGTAAAAGGACTCGCAGCCTCCCTCTCCCCAAGACATTTAACCAGTGAGATGGGAACGTGTGACTTCTATAAAATTAGACATACCCATAACAAATTAAGTTGTTGGTCTCCAATATGTTCCTCATCATGCCAGTTTAAAATGGATAGTTCTCAAAATATATGTGTGCATATTTGAAACAATGGCCCCTAACTAAAAGGAATAGATTGATAGAGAAGATTAAAAAATGTAACAGTAGCCACCATTTTTATAATGCATTAAGCTTTACAGCTCACTTTTACAAATATTATTTCATCTTCACAATAACCCTGTCAGTCAGGTGTTATTGTTACCTTCATTTTATAGATGAGGGGGTAGACAGAGGTCAGGTGGTGCCTAGGGCCATATAGAACTTAGGTCTATCCTTACTCTAAGTCCATCACTCTATCCACTGCACCACCTAATTGTCACTAGATAGATACAGATAGTATTATGTCATCATGGTCTTCTAACTCCTGACTATACAGAAAATGAGTCAAAGGCAAAACAGAAAGGAGAACATTTGACGTTGGCATTGAAGACATCACAAACACTTAGAAAATCATATGACTGATGCATGTTTCAGTTTCTACAAGCACCTTAGCTGTCAAAATATGCGCTCCCTTGCTTCTTAAATTGATCACAAACATGATTTCATTAGATGTGTCAGAGAGACAGATGATTTAATAAAAATGGTTGTTGAAAGGTGTACAAGGGCAAACAACATTGTTTAGCAACTTCAAGGTGGATGGGCTGTCAAGTGCAAAAAGAGTGATATGGCCCAGGTTGAGTAAAAGCAACTGTGCTTTGGTGACTTTGGGGGACTATTTGTCTCCCTGAAGTCCGGGACTTCTGTTACTTAGGATTCTCTCATTTTTTCGAGTTATTAGAGTTTCATTGTAATAGTAGCATCAAGACACACATGGAATTTTCCCCAGTGGACTTTTACTTTTTGGCCTCGTGCTTCGCACCTCAAATCTACTTCCTGGCAGAAGATGGAACTACCTAAATGTCTGCCTTACAGGTGAGGAATTGGGCCAATGGTAATTCTAGCAGATCCTCCCCATTCTAAGGTTCATGGTTTAGAATATATGTACTATGTACTCTACAAATCCCAGAATTCTCTTCATGTGGTGGGTTAATAATTTGCTGTTTTGCTCGTATTTTTGGCAGATTTTATAGGTTTCAATTTTCACAGCCACAGATGCCTTTTGTGGCTTCTTCTGTCAAAATGTATTGATGGTTGTTTCTAAAGAATTTCAATGGGTCATCAGATCAGCAGATGACACAATGCTAGGAGGAGAAACTAACATTTGAATGATGGAGTAAGGCTCCCCAAAAAATCCCAGTATACCAAGTTGATAAGCCCAGTGGATATGATGCAGTTTAATAGGAGATAATATAAAATCCTACATTTTGGTCAAATATGAGATACATTGTAAGACAACAAATTTATGTGAAAAAATTGGGGATTTTCATTTGTTACATTCTAGAGAAAGTCAACAAGATGTTGTGGTAGCCAAAATAAGCTAATGCAGTCATAGTTTCCATCAAAAGATGAATACATCAAATAGAGGGATGTCATAATACCTCTATACTTCGACAGACTACATCTAGAGGGTCATGATTCCGTTCTGAGAGGCACGATTTAGGAAGGACATTGACAAGGTGGGGAATGGACGTATGAAGGAGGCAAACTGGAATGATTAAAGGGATCAGAGTTCATATTAATGAGTACTAATTGCTGAAAATGAGGGCAATAGTAATAATTACTATTATTATTGTTAGATAGTATTTGTTTTATTTTAATGCTGGCAAAGATAACATGTGTTATCTCAATCTTGCCAGCAACTCTGCGAGTGAGGTGCAATTGCTATCCCCATTTTTCAGATGAGAAAACTGAGACTAAAAGTGACTTGCCCCAAGATCACACAGTTACTAATTATCTTTGACAGGATTCAAACGCTGATCTTCCTCATCTTAAAATGGGGATAATAATAGAGTTGGGAGGAACCTAAAAGGTCATCTAGTTCAACCCTCTTATTTTGCAGATGAGGAAAATGAATCCCAGGGTAAAATCATCCATTCATGGTCAATCAGCTAGAAAGTAGTAAGTTAAGGATTTGAATCCAAGTTTCTAATTCAACCCAATCTTCATTCTATTAGTGCAATCCAAATATTATATAATGTATTTTCCATAGTATAAAAGATTCCTATAGAGTTGTATACTGAGGATAGAATTTGATTCACAGGATATATCCATGGAATAATGAATTTCTTTGAAATGCAATGTTCAGCATTTTACCAGATATCTTATTGAAGTTTTGCTGCTGATTCCTTTTTTTTTTTAGTTTGATTGGAAAAGTCAAAAAGTTAGCAAAACTTCTGGATAAAGTTTGGGAATGGCAGCCCACCCATTAAATGATACAATAAAGACTGTGCTCAAGGACAAGTCAACTTACGAGTGACTTCTGTGTGATAAGAGAATTATATCTTCTAGAGCAATGATAAATTATACATCTTTACTCTGACAGTATCAACACTGCAGCTAATCTAATTCTCATAGGAAAATTAATTATAATGTACAAAATATTTACGTAGGTCAGTGAGAAAGTCAGCTGCCACTGCTTTTGGCCTCATGCTAATTGTGCATTTTCTGCACTGTGTGGGTTTATAATATTTACCTATATTTAGTCATTCTGGGTGGCCTCAGTCACAGAATAAATTAACATGTATTTCTGTCTGGGCAGATTAGAACAAATTTTCTTCACCAAAATCTTCCAATAAATTTGATCAAATTGATTTTAGTGCCAACTCATTTGTTTTTCTGTTGGTCGACAAAATTGAATTTGCCTGAAAATGAAAGTTAGATTTATGATGAATTATTAAAATGAGTGCACAGCACCCAAAAATCTATTTGTAAAATATCAAGCTAAAAATACTGATACATTTTCACCTCGGTGCATCAAGAAGACTATAGGGTACGGCAGAAAGAGCACGAGGGTCAAAGGACCTAAATCCAAATTTTACCACTGACACTTGCCACATACATGACTTTGTCATTTAGTTTCCCACAGCCTCAGTGTACCTTATCTGCAAAATGAGGATGATAATAACACCTGCCTCCCAGATATGTTGTAAGAATAAAATCCCTGGTCATTTTTTCACTATTTTCTTGACACCAAGCATGCACCCTTCTCCTGCTCCCCTCTTTTCCAGGTCTGAAATGATAATCAAATTGATACTATCATAGTTTATGAAATTATTCTCATGGTTCCCCTCAAAATCCTCATAACTTTTTAAGCCTTCCCCTATATGGTCTGTCTCTTCCTGTTAGAATGGAAGCTCCTTGAGGGTAAGAACTTTGTTTTGCTTGGATATCTGTCTCTTCATCGCTTAGGACAGTGATTTGCATGTAGCAAATGCCTTTTAAGTGCTTTTTTTCTCCATTCATTCATTCATTTTGACTACTCAAAGGAAGTCTTGCCTGTTCTAGGTTATACTCATCATCATCATCAAAATAGAAGATGACATTTAACTAGCACTTTAGGATTTCCAAAGTATTTTGCATATGTTATTTCCTTTAAGCTAGGTGAGACTTCCAGAGAGCTGAGTTCCAAGTGGACGAGATGTTACCATACTTATGTTGCTATCCTGCATTGCTGGCAAATTTCGTTTTGTACTTGTAGGGATTCTTGTAACATTTGTTATTTTGCCAGTATTCCTCTCATTTTTCACCAGCCAAAACATTTAGCATCCACAAGACATACTGGAAAAGGTCACGAAGGCATCCTAGTGAAATATTTAAGGCTGCATGTATTCATTCTTCCTCTCTTCTCTTGTCAAAGGTCAATAAGCATTTATGAAATACTATGTGCCAGATACTTTGATGAGCTCTGGAAATACAAAGACAACAAAATAATCCCTTGCGGAATTCACATTCTAATAAAGAAAATATGTCAGTATTATGATATAGCTGTGTGTGCATGTGTATATGTTCTCCATGTGTGTCCCCCCACTAATATGTGTGTCTGTTTGTGTATGTCCTCTTTGTGACCCAACAAGAATCCCAACAGAGCTTGGAAATTTCATCCCCAGTTGTTTTTAGGGACCTTGCTACCTTTCTAGTCTCCTTACTATTTACTTCCTTCCATCTACTCTATAACCCAATGATACCAGAATTCTTGTTCTCACTTGAAAATGATACTCTGTCTTCTGACTCCATGCTTTTTTACTGGATGTCCTCCATACCTGGAATGGTTTCTCTCCTTACCTCCACCACTTGGTTTCTCTGAATGCCTTTGATATTGAGTTCAGATACCCTTTTCTGGAACAGGTCTTTCCCATCCCCCGACTCCCATTTCTAGGGCTTTCCTTACAAGATTATCACCCATTTATACTTTGTATATCTTGGGGTATATGGGGCATTCAAGGACTAGCACCTCTGGTGTGAGGGCTTGCTGAGCCCTTTTCAAGGTTGTTCATCCACATTTGGTGTCCACACCTCACCCAACTCTTACCTGTGGCTTCAAGAAGCTGTAGCATGTGCAGCAGCCACACTCCAGTAAAACCATCTGACTAAAGCAGATTGAGAGTAATCTATGGACCCCAAACCTGTGGGTGAGTTAGGAGGATGTCTACATCAAGAATGTGAAGGTTTTCCCCAGCAGAATGGGGAGATGAGAACAATTTGCTCGAACAGCCGCAAAGGCAGCTGAAGCAGACACTGTGAAGAGTTTAGATCTTGGTAACGCATGGAAGACACCAGGGTCATCCACTGCATCTTAGACTAATGTCAGTCATCCTAACTTTTGCCTTGATGACTCTGGAAGAGAGGGTGAGCCTGATGACTTTATACAACTTTGCTTCACTTAAATCTAATTCACATGCAAGTCACAACATCATCCCATGATGCCATTGGGTCTCTTTGAAAGTGAAGGACAAACACCAACAAGAATACTGTATAGACATGGTTGTTTGCATTTTGTCTCCACCATTGGAATGTGACCTCCTTGAGGGATGGGATTGGGAGCTTTTGCCTTTCCTTGTGTTCCCATTGCTTAGCACAGGACTTGGCACATAACAAATGCTATTTCTTGACTGATCAGTACTGCGTGTTTGACCAATGGAAAAGGATCACATTCAGTAATAAGAGCATTTCTATAACACTTTCATGTTAGTAAATGCTTTATAAATCTCATTTCATTGGATCCCCACAACAACACTAGGAGAAAGGTGCCATTATTATCCCTGTTTTACAGATGGGGAATCTGAGGGACATGGAAGTTAGGTAATTCTCCCAGAGTCACACCGTAAGTTTCTGGGGCCAGATTTGAATTCAGGTCTTCCTAACTGCAAATCCAACCATCTAGCCACTACATGACCCAGTTGCAACATGTTGGATATTATTTAAATGAAGAGGTTCAAGGGCAGCTCTTCTCCTACGACCTAAAGCAAAGGTATAGACCTACAAAAGAGGAACATTCCATGGTTTCTCACTGTTTTATGTAGACACAAAGTGACATCACCCACACCATCCTGCCCCCTCTCAATGCCACTGCACTGACTTGGGTCTTCTTTAGTAGAAATGAAACTTTTTAGCCTGACTTTCAAAGCCGTTCACTTTCTTGACTCACACTACCTTTCCATGTCTTTCTATTATTCATAGACTTATAGCTCTAGAGTTTGAAGGGATCTTAGAGGTAAATAAATTCAATTTATTTTTACATTTGAAGGCACTCGTGCCCAGAGAAATTAAGTTATTGGTTCAAGTTCACATAGGTGTTAAGTAGCAAAGAAGGGATTTGAACCCAGGGCCTTTGACTTCAAATCTAGCTTTTTTTTCTATTGCACATACACTATTTTGTCCTCCTGTATATTACCCTCTCCTTATTTTCCCACTTCTTTATCTTTGCTACTGATTTTCCTTATGCCAATGAGGCACTCACCCCACCTATTGAATTCCTAACCATCCATTCAAACCCAGCTCAACAGTAACAGTCTCCATGGAAACTTCCCCTTTTTCTATTACAGCCGCCATCCCCACTTTTAATGACTTTCTTCCACCCCTAAACCTCACATATTTCATCTGCAGCTATCCAATGCCCTTATCATATAGTATTGCATACCATAATTATTTATGCTTGTAACTTCTCCCCTCCTATAATATAAATTCCATGAGGGCAGAGACACTTTTTTTTTTCTAAATTTTGTTTCTCTCCCAAGTGTTCTACACACAGTAGACATTTAGCATTTACAGGGTGATTCCAAAAGTCTTAGCGGAGTTTTAAGTTTTAATTTTTAATTGCTTTAATTTAATTTAAGCTTTAATTGCTTAAAACTGCACTAAGACTTTGAGGACATGCTGTATTTAATTAAATTGATTATTGTTTTTAAGAAGCCATGTCTCCAAATTGGATACCAATACTTAAATTCTAATTTTGTTTCTGAAAATAAGTAAAGGTAGTGATGCCTGAAAATTGTTGAATGGGGAATAGATAAAGAAAAAAGTAGCCTTTTAAGATTTAATCAAGTATTGATTAAGCACTTACTGTATGCCAAGTGCTGTAGATACAGGTACAAAGAGTGAAGCGATACCTCATATTGATGGATAGACGTGACCAGGTGAAAAAATGACCAGACCAATCTGTGCAGGACACTCACTCTAATGATGTGCATCTTAATTTTCTCATTTGAAAGACATATTGTTATAATTCTTTGACAGTTTGTATCATGAGACTAATTTTCCTTGGAGTTTTAGCCTTATATACTGTAAAATTGTTCTTAGATTAAGTTACATCTCAAAAAATAAAAAGGGCAAAGGGGGGATTTACTGCTTATGCTGAAGGAGTGATGACACCACTTCAGACACTTCCGTGAACTCCCTAAGGACTGGATTCTATTTTTTAAATAGTACATTTTCTAGCTTTAAAGGAGCAAGATGCCTTTATAACATGGCCTTTTTTGAGACATAAAAAAGCTCTCTCCACTGATGGCATATTTAATTAGCGTAGCCTGTTCTTATTCAATTGTGTCTAACTCTACATCATCCCATGGACTTTTTTGTCCATGGTAGTGGTTTGCTATTTCCTCCTCCAGTGTGCCTCCATTTTACAGATGAGGAAGTGAGTCAAATCGTAGTTAAGTGACTTGCCCAGAGTCACACAGCAAGTAGGTGTCTGAGGCCTGATTTGAACTTGGGTCTTCCTGACTCTGGTGTTCTATCCATTGTACCACCTGGCTGCCCTTTGGAGCCTCAGCCTTCCCTTAATATTTCAATCCTATAGATATGAGATTTCTTCTATGTGAGTACTTCCTTCAGTCAGGCAGTCATGACTCCCTGTATTAGAGTGGCTGAAAAACTCACCACCTTGCCTCTGACCTTGGGAGGAGCATGTCAGAACTTGTTAAGGCTGGTTTTTAGAAAACAGATATAAAGTCCATCACCAAGTCTTTAGTAGAAGATTTTTCTAGTCTGTTGACACCCACCACTACTGAAGTCCCACTGTCATCGTCTTTGGGAAGTGACAGCCACCTACCTCCACATCTTAATGAAGCTTTGGAGGGGGACTTCAGTGGGGGACTCTCCTCAAAGGAGAGTTCTGACCTTCCCTGGAGAAGAGGCTTCTTCATATTGGCTTCTGTGGAACCAATTCACAATTCATGTATAATTTCTTCTCTCTGATACAACATTTCAACAGAATGGAGAGGAAGGAGAATGGAGGGATCAAGCAAGCATGGCATCTTCCCATTATGGACATACAAGAGAAGTGTCTAAAAGATCTTATCTTTGACAAACATGTCTGGAGACCGAAATGAGATGGTCATGCAGCGAGGGAGAAGGGACAATCCAAGTGCTGAGATCCCCTCAAAGTTAAAAGACACTGAGTAAGGCCTCCAGCTCATTGAGTAAATCCTCTAGGCAAGGGTCCTGAAACATGGACTGTAATCTCTCAAGATGAAAAAGCAAGAGCTGGCTGTGTTCTGATCCATTGGAGGAAGTACCTGCCTATTTGAATCACATATCCATCCAAGTAGAGATGTATTTTCTTTCCAAGTGGATTCCTGGATTTTACCTTGTTTAGATAAGGTCATAAGCTCATGGAACTGAAAGGGACCTAAAGATCTTCCAGTCCAAGTGTCTTGTTTTTGTAGATAAGAAACCGAGCCCCAATGTGATTGCTATTTGCCCAAGATCACACAGGTAGAAAGCATCAGAAACATAGTTGGAATGCAGGTCCCTGACTCCTGAATCAATGTTCTTCTTGCTGTCCTATACCACAAATAGTGTTCCAGATCAGTTTCGTGGGGATACTTGCTGTCATTCTTTGTATTTCTGAGTTTATCTCTTAGGGCATCTGAGGAAAAAGTGATTTATTATGGTTTTTAATGTTTTTGTTGATTTCTTTTTGAGATGAATGAATCTCACTTTTCATTGTTCACTGCTCTCCAGACAAAGCCCCCCACCACCATGCATAGCACAGCCTATATGTCTTTTCTATGTGAGTCTTTCCTAGTGTATCACCTCCTCTCGGTGACAGACAATGCCCACTGGAGAGCTAGGATGCACTCTGATCACAGGTGCAAGGAATCACCAGGAAATTCAGCTCCTTCTTGCTTGAGTGATCAGAGGCTTGGCAGGTGAGCCAGCCTTGTGGAGTGTCAGAAGCCAAAGGATGAGTGGATGCCAGGATTCTCTCAAATTTTTCATATTTTTCCTTCTAGGCCTTGTAAGGTCTTACCTGGAGTGGGGAGAGGAGGAAGGATTATCTTACACATAAAAATCCAAAACAGCTCACCTCTGTTTTAGAAATGTTACATTAAAAAAGACCATATAAGATGTCTTGAGGATACTATCCCAACACATGAAGTACACAGCCTGGTGCCTTTACATAGGATCATAGATTTAAAGCTGGAACGAATCTGAGGTCATCCAGTCCAACTGCCTTTTACAGATGAGTAAACTGAGGTCCAGAAAGCTCACAAGATTCACACAGCTACTTAGTGTCTGAGAACATGAACCTAGCCCTGCCTATCTCCAAACCCATTGTGTGGTCACCTAGGTAGAAACTTTTGAAATCAATATCTCTGGGCTAAAAATTTCTGACTACAACTTTTCTTGCTATACACAAGATGAGCCCTGTGTATATAAGGTCTGTGAACACCATGTTAAGGATAACTGTCTTGAAGTGGCTGGACTGGGAGTCAGGAAGACTTTAGTTCTCATATAACCTCAGACTTTATTAGTTGTGTGACCCTGACAAATCACATAAGCTCCTTGGTCCTCAGTTTCTTCATCTGTAAAAATGAAAGGTTTAGATTGGGTGACCAATAAAGTCTCTTCCAGCTCTAAATTTTGATATTTTTTCTTTGCTTAGAAGAAATGCCCCTGATTACAGATGATGGATTCTGTGGTTTGAGATTGTTTCTTGCATTCAAAGTGACTTGCTAACAATTTAGCTTTGGATATAAATTTACATAAAAAAGAAAATTTTTTTATTTATTAAAAAGTTCATTAGTAACAACATCGAATACCCTGAGCTCGCTTAATACAGAAATTACTTTGAATGCATTGTATAATTCTTTACCTGTGCACATGTAATTTTTTATCAACACACTGGAAACTTCTTAAGGATAAAGACTCTCATTTTTGTCTTTGTTATCCCTTGTGCCTCCATAGCTCCAAGAACACAATAAATGCTTAATAAATGCCTTTTGATTGATTGATTAGTAACTATTTATGTTTTCATTAATTTCAAGACATAATTAAATCGATTTTTAGTCACTCCCTCAGTTTCCCTGTTAAATATCTTGGCTTATTCATCCACGGATGCTTCTGCCTTTCACTTTAGAATTCAATTATCATCCAGTATGATTCTCTTTTTCTCCTGCTTTGCTTTATTTCATAAAGGTCTTTCCAGATTATTTTTTAAATTCTTCCTGCTTGTCACCCTTAATGGCATTAGAATACTCCATTCGTTAACGTATCGCAGTTGACTTAACCATTCCTCTGTTGTCTGACTTGGTTTTCACCCCTTGTTTTTACCATTACATGCAAAGCTGCCACGAAAATTTTTTTAAAAAACAGCTTTTTTTTTCATAACACTCTCAAGACACTTCCTCAAAATGAGAAATCTTAATGGGTGAATTGATTTGAAATTTGTTCCCAGTGCTCCTGTATTCAGGCTAAAATAAAATTAGACCCTTACAAAGTGATTTCTTAAAATTGTGTCACAGAGTATTTAGTCATTTAAAATGCTCCTCTGACATATCACATATTCCTGTTTCCAATCAGAGCTTGCATGGAGGTGTGCACATTAGCACACTTGATTATCTCAGCACCTAGCAGAGATCATTGCTTCCCAGAAAACTGTGTATTTCAGGATTCACATATCACTTCTTGCCATCAGCTTTCACTTGCATCCAGAACTGGCAGATATTTTTGTTTGTCAGTCATGCATTTTTAAATACTCTTCCTCTAACACCAAAAAAAAAAAAAAGTGTTCTCTGGAAGAGCTTGTCATGAAGCTTTTCATATCCTACAGAGTTTAGAACCTTTTAACTATTTGCAACCTAGATTTTTTTTTAAGCAGCAGAAAATCTCCCCCAAGATGATGTTTCTAAGAGAGTTCTAAGGGGAATTTTGAGAGCCACAGGGAAAGAGATGGCTTTTTGCAAAAGAAACTCTATGTGATCATCTCTTGGTATGATCAGAATTTAATACTGATGCTACTGCTTAAAAGTTCTTTTGAATTCTTATGCCTTGTGCAATTTCAGTTTTCTTCAATTAAAGTTTATATCAAAGTACCGTCATACTCTCTAAAATAGATTTGTTTTGGAGATTGCTGACATAAGCTATCATTCTTATAATATATGACTTCCTCCTAATCACCCCACACACATCATCTACCCAGGTTCTTCTTGGATGCTGCATAATCTCTGTCCACCTCCTACTATTTTCTGGGCTCTGATCAAGAATTCCTCCTGTCTTTTCTATACCTCCTTCCTGTCCCTAGCCATGGCTAGGTGAGAAACGTGATCAAGTTTGAAATAGAGAAAAGACATGCAATGTATTACTCTCATTCTCTCCTCTACAGCAAAGGGAAACACAATTTATTTTGTAGAGATGCCACAGAGGAAATAGGCAGGGAGGCTGATTTAAAGGGGCCATGAAAGTGTGAGAGAGGAGGAAGCAGGCATTGGGAGATGAAAATGACTTCAAACACACACCCAGAATTGTTGCTTATGGCGGATTGTCCATAACAAAACATGGAAAACTCCACCCTTGTATACCCCTTAATTTCAGCTAATGAGAAAACAAGACTAATCCTTCCGACTGAATGCCTAAAATTGGCTACATTTATTTTCCTTCCAAGAGAAAATTCTCAGAAGGTGGTAGGTACCAAGGCTGTTTACATTAGCATGAAACGTTTTGAATCCAGTAGAGAGTACCCAACTGTGTTAAGCTGGCTGGCGGAGGGTCGTGTTTGGACTCCACTGGAAACTCTCCCCGGCAGCCATATGTCAATCACCTGGCAGGCTGCAGGCCCTGTAAATGAAGCAGCAGCAGCTCGGCAGCTTCTGGGCCTTTTCCGTTTGTGTTTACAGGCTAAACAGCCAGCAGGCAGGGTTTTTTTTTCCCCCTGAGGGGGTGGAGTTTGGGAGGGAGAGGACTGGTACTTGAGTAGAAAGAAAGTTGACCTGCTTTTAAATCAACAAATAAGTCAACAAAATCCCAGAGAGGTCTTCCCTTTCATCCCTCCTTGGTTGCTTGCCTCCTGGAAGGCACAGCAGATGTTTCACACAAAAAGGGAAAGTGTCAGATCTGCAAATATATGTTTTAGGTGAAGGAATATCCAGACAGTCCCCAGCTGATGAGTACCTGAGTAATAAACAGCCTTTATACCATATCGAGACGGATTGTTTACCATAGAAAGCTCCCTTTGGAGCTTTAAGGTTTACAAAGCATCTTCTTATGACAGCCCCATGAGGAAGGTAGCAGAAATATTATTCCCATTTAGAGAGATTTAGATAGAGAGGAAACCAAAACTGGTGAAGTGACTTTCCCATGGTCACACAGCTAGTAAGTATCACAGGGGGGATTTTTTTTCTAACTCCAGGTTACACCTAGAAAACGTTGTGGTGACCAGAGACTCTTTTCTCCAACACAACTATCAAAATTCCTTGTCCCCTCTCTCCTGCTGCCCTGGTATATTTAGCCCAGGGTCTGCAATCACCTCCCTGCCAGGGCTATGATTACTTCTTCTCCTTGCAGTTCATGGAAACTAAACAAAGAATCTTGATTCCCTATGGCCTGGGCTACTTCTTTGGAAAGGGAATTTTTTTGTCCCCAACTGACTGCCAAATTGGAGTTTGGATTGATTTTTCAAAAATCAATATTATAAATGAAGAATAGGTTGTACAGTACTATGTATGCAATAGTTTGGCAGCATTAGGGGTTATATGGATGGTCATGGTAGTTTGGGGTCAACTATGCTGAGACTCTAACTACCTAAGCTTTGCTTACTGGTTCTATGGGAAAAATATATTCCAACATTCTAACCATGATACAAGTATGGCATTGGGAAAAGACCTCTGGTGTTGGAGAAGATCAGTTTTCAAGCTATGATTCTGATCACTGCTGGGTTTGGGACTTTGGATAAGTCAGCTCATTGATGTGAATTGTGGCTTCCTCATCTATAAATAATAATAATAGCATTTGCAAGGCAACTTGAGGATTGTACAACTTTTTAATAGATGACATGTATTTAGTACCTACTGTGTGTCAAACACTGTGCGAAGTGTTTTACAATGACTGTGTCTTTTGATCCTTACTAGAGATCCCCATTTTACAGATGTGAAAGCTGAATTAAACAGAAGCCAAGCGACTTGCCCAGGGTCACATTGTTCATGTTTGAGGCCAGATTTAAACTCAGAGTTCCCAGATTCCAGACCTGATACTCTACTGTACCAATTAGCTTCCTCAGTTAATATCCTCATCATCACCATCACCATCATCATCATCAAAAATATGTTCCTAAAATATCTACTAGGCAGGTCATATTGTGGTTTTACTCATCCACAATGCCCTCCCAACCATGGAAAATTATTTTGTTTTTACTTTACTTACTGTTGTAAATGTAAATTCCTTGAGGGAAGGGAACTTTGCTTTGCTTTGTTTCCTGTCTCCAGTGCTGACCATATCATAGGCATAAAACCTTGCTGGATTGAACTGAGTTGTATTAAGCTCTGGGCACTGTCATTTAGTAGCATGTCATTGAGCCAGGGACCATCCAAGCAAAGACAATCAGTATGTGAACTTGAAGCCAAAGGAGAATGAGTGGAAAGAGCTGGAGACAGCTTATCTTGGAAGGAGAGATGTGACAGATGTTTGAATAATGGTCAAGTGGAAGGATTAGATTTGTTCTATTTGGCTCTAAAGGGCAAGAGGAGCAATGGTTGGACAAACATTGCCAAGTGTAGACTTGATGTTTTTAGGATAAGTTCCCCTCCTAAGAATTAGAGCAGTCTAAAAGAAACGTGTTGTCTTAGGAGTTAACAAGTTCTCTCCATAAGGTCTTCAAGCCAAGGATGAACATCGTTGATGTTGTTGAAATGGTACTTTTTTGCCAGGATGGCTACTGAGGGTCCTTCAAAGCCTGAAATTCTGTGATTTAATGAATTTTGTGAATCACATGTATTAGTTTGGTTTGTTGGTCAGTAATTGAGGTTAAGTGAACCTCCCTGACTTAATGGCTGACCTTGTTGAAACATACAGAGTCAACCTTTGAGTTACTTACCTTAGACTGAACCTAAACTTCACTAGATTCAGGATCATGGTCCTGTTGGCAAACACAATGTCCTTCAAGATGGAGGCCGCTAACCATTTGGGAGGATGGAGAGAGGAAGTGTTCTTCCTACTCCTCCACATGTTTAAAAATGTGTTGGTCAGAAATTAGGGTGGGTGTGGGGTAGACATCTGACCCTCAAGTCTCTGCATTTGGGGGGAAGAGAAAAGGCAAGAAGGATATAATCCAAAGGTGGGCCTGAAAGACAGTAAGGAAGGGTCCTGAATTAGGGAGAATTAATCAAAAGCTCTAGTGAAGGTCTTATGAAAAGTGATCCCAGATGTGCCCTGCTTCCCCACCTGAAATACTCTTGGGTTACAGAAAGATATGTGTGTGGCAATTAATCTTACCATATGATGACCAACCATATGATGCAAATTGGAGCCCTCTCTTCACAAGCCAAACTTCAGTCAAATTAAAATCTAATTTACAAAATTAAAATGATGGGTATTAGCTCTTTTTCCATATTCCCCCTTCTCCCTGTGGCCTTTTCAAACTGGAAAATGTGACATTTGTGATTTTTAGGTGGTCTAAGGTAACAACATATCTTATTCTGGGTTTGCTTCTCCTATATCTGCTGTCCAAAAATTAAAATAAAAGGGAACAACTAGCCATGCTGGCTGTTTCTGGATTTGAATCCACCTCCTCTCTATTCCAAACTCAGTGCATACTTCACTATTCTGTGCTATAGAACTATGACAACTCTTCTACTTAGGCCCTTTGGCATTCACAATTCAGAGGAGGTTGCTTTGGCATGCATAAGCGTTGTGGGCCATGGCCATGTTCTGGACTTAATCTGGTGATTAAGCAAGCTGGTTTTCTCACAAATGGTGTAATTTATTAAACATGTTCATAACTTATTGCTGAATCATTTAGCTTGATTTTTGTGGCCTCGGAAATCTGAAAGAAAAGCCTTTGATACAAGAACGACTAGCTGGGGTGGGGACTTGGGGGTGGGAGTCCTAGCACTATTCATGTCAATGATGATTGTTTTCCTCAAGTTCAGACAAAGTTAACCACCATCTGTGTTGGTGAGACCTCCTAAAAAGAGCAGAACTTGGGTCTCAGAAAGGAAGGCAGAGAAGATAATCATTTCCTTTTCCTTCTCACTCTTCCCTTTCTCTGTCCCCTCCATGAGTTTATTCTAGCCTGGTTAGTAGCGTTGGGTGTTCAGCTATTGAGCTTTTGATTAATTGCAATGGCACCTACATAGCACTCGTTTCACTCTGAAGGGATCATGGAGGTTGGTTTACAAGACAGTAGGATCATCTGTCACCTATCGCTGCATTCTTGCCCAAAATATCATAGTTCAGTCAAAGAACTGAGTTCAGATCCAGTTATACTGGGTGACAATAGGTCAGTCACTCAGCCTATCATCGCTTCCCCATCTAGGAAATGAATTAAACTAGATCATTTCTAGAGTATTTTTCCACCGTTAAAGCTGGGTGGGTAATGTGGGGAGGATATGGATAGACCCATAATTTCATTCTAGCATGAAAATTCCCTCCACTAATATGGATTAGAACCTCTGTAACTTATAGGCCTAGTTGCCTAGAGCACTGAGTATTTAAAGGACTTCTCCATGATCACACAGCTACTGTGCGTATCAGAGGGAGAGTATGAACCCAATTCTTACATGGGATCATAGATTCAGAGATGGCAAGGACTTTTGAGGTCACCTAGTCCCTTTCTGATTTCAAAGCTGGTTCTTTACTCCATTATATTGACTGTCCTATGATCAGGCAGGTAATAAGCATGTATTATGCACCTACTGCATGCCAAGCACTATGATCTATATTTCCTATGATCCTATATAGCAAATATGCCAAATGCATTTTGACAATTTCTTGGAAAAGTTGCTTTGTCTTATTCCAACAGGGAATCTGATTTAGTGCTAGAAAAGGACAGAGGATCCTAAATCTAGATCCAGACAAAAAGCCCACATGCCATCTAAATCAATCCCTTCATTTAACATATAAAGAAACTGAGGACTACAGAATGGTAAGGAACTTGCCCAAAATCACACAGATAATCATCAGATTTTGATGCAGAAATTTGAACCCAGCAGAATTTGAACCCAGATTCTCTGACCTAGAACAATTGCTTTTCCTACTATACTATGCTGGCTTCCTCAAAGGTCTTCTACCCCCAACCAGCCCACTAAAATAAGGAAACAAGCCCAGGAAGGTGGAGAGGTCTGCCCAAAGTCACAAAGGCTAGTAATTGGCAGAACTGAGATTTCAGCCCAAGTCCTCAGACTCAAAGTTCAGCACTCTTGGTCTCCTACCTGACTCACTTGATAGGAGAGCATCCTAAAAAAGGGTTCTTTGGAAAAATAGATAGAAATGTCATTGAGCAGAAATAGAAGCGTGTCAATGTATTTTCTGACTTCCTTCAAGCTCCAGCTAGGATCCCACTTTCTACAAGAAGCCTTTCCCAACCCCCTTAATCCTAATGCCTCTCTTCTGTTGATCGCTTTCATTTTATCCTATATATTGTTTATTTGTACATGGCTGTTCATAGGTTTTCTCCCCTACTTGGTTGTAGGACCATCTTTGGCATCTTTTTGTATCCTTGGTGCTTAGCACACAGAGCCTGACATATAGTAGGTGCTTTATAAATCCTTGTTAACTGACTGACTTAATGACAACTTTAATGTTGTGTAGACCTCTAAATGAAAGTCATCCTGATTCATTCTGAAAGCTGACTGAACCAAACAGCTCCTAAATCCAAATAAAAGATGGTCAGCCATTGCCTTATTCACTAGTTCAGGAAAAATAACCCAGCTCCTCAAGCTAGAAATCCAGTGCTTTTCCCCACTGTGTTACACATCATTTGGGTTATACTATGCTGATCATATCTGGTTAGATCTTCAAGGAATCTTAGAGTTCTAAGCAAGCTCCCTCATTTTATAAATGGGGAAACTGAGTCTCAAAGAGACGTGTTATCTAACGCACATATGCAGTATATCACAGAGTCACCATTTGAAACTGTATCTTCTGATTCCTAATCCAGCGTTCTTTCCACAACCTCACAAAGGCCTCCTTGAGTGCTCCCCAGCATATAAATGGTCAAGTCTAATGCCACTAAGTCATAATTAGTGCCAGACACATACAGTACTCAGTCAGTAGTTGGTGGATTTAAAGTTTTCCAAATGGTGAACATGATCAAAATTAAATGAAAATTAAAACTGAATTACAAAATCCCAGGCTGGAACATCTTGAATCTCAATTTGCCTGGGTAGTTTCCCCCCAAAGAGCACAGACTGCACAGACGATGCCATCTGGTAGAGGCCGTCTGCTAACCCAGAGGAGCAGGCTGTACCCACCAGGAACATCTTCCATAGAACCCCAGAATGCCCATAAGATGACAGCCATCTCTTTACTCTCCCTTCCAACTTATGATCATAAGAAGTCAGGGGAGAGACAAGAAACAACTCATGAATGTAAAGAGAGAGCAGGAAAGGAAAATCCATTTAAATTGTGAATCAAAAATATGTTACTTAGTATGGCTAAACACCAAAATCATGGGATCAGTGAAGCTGTGTTTCTGTCAATGAGTTTGGACTTAAGGGATTTAGTTCTCATGTCATTGAGAAACTCTCTGATTAAGAAAAATTGAAAGGGGAACATCTGTGAGACACTAAGCTTATAGGTGATTTGTAATTCCTTATTAAGAGCTCTTTTTTTTTCTCCCAATCAGATCCCAGAAAGCAGGACATATGGCCCACAATTTATATCACTGCTTTTTGCCTGTATTCATTAATAGTTTCCAGATCCTCTTAGTACTAAACATATTAATATTCATGTTTATTCATTTCTAATTTTCCTTTGAAGTTATGCTCCCCCTCAGATTCCCATTCTTTGTCACCCCAAAGAGCTATAAATACTTTTGTTTGTTTTGTTTAGGATTAATCCTTTCCTTAATCTGCCATCCCTCAAATTCTCCTCCCCCCACCTTTTCCTTTTCCCTTCTATTTCCCTATTAAGTGAAATCTATTTCTGTACCCAGCTGTATGTTTCTTTTTTTTGATCATTTCAAATGAGTAATATTCAAGTGTCAGCTGCTCCCCACCAGAAATCTCCTCCTCTGTATATGTCAATTTGTGTACCTTTATTATAATTTTCCCTGGCTTTCCTTTCCCTCTTCCCAGCCTCCAAGGGTATTCCTTTTTTCCTCTTTCTAGTTTTTTCTTAAGATCATCAGGTCATAACTGAACCACCTCGAATCCTTGTTAAATTGAATTCCTTCTAGGAGTCCAATGATGATAATAAGGCTCTGAAAATACACATGTATCATTTCCACATATTTTAATGTAAAAAAAATCCTTGTTTGGTCCTTTATTTTTTTTTTTTACTGTTTTATATTTCTCTTCACTCCTGTTTTTGAAATTCAAAGTTTCTAGCCAGCTCCGGTCTTTTCATCAGGAATTTTTGGAAATCCTCTATTTCATTAAAGATCTATTCTTCCCCTGTAACATTATACTCAGTTTTGTGAGTACATTATTTTTTGCTACAAGCCTAAATCCTTTGCCTTCTGGAATATCATATTCCAAGTTGTTCAGTTCTTTTTGGTGGTAACTGCTAAATCATGTGTAGTCCTTACTGTGACTCTTTGGTACTTGAATTCTTTCTTCCTAGCAGCTTGCAGTATTTTTTCTTTGATATGGAAACTGGATTTTGGCTATGATGTTCCTGGGAATTTTCATTTTAGAATTGTTTTGTTTGTTTGTTTTCAGGAGGTAACTGGTGGATTCTTTCTACTTCCACAGTTCTCTGAATCTAAGAAATCTGAGAAGTTTACTTTTAAAATTTCTTGAAATAGAATGCTTATTTTATTATTTTGTGTTCAGATGGTCCAATATTTCTTAATATGTTCTCCTCAGTTTTCTAGATCAGTTGCTTTTCTGTGAGATACTTTCTCCTTTTTTCCAGTCTTTTGACTACTTTAATATTACTTGTTTCTTTATGAAATCGTTGGCTTCTATTTGGTCCATTCAAATTTTCTGGGAGTTTGTTGCTTGGAAGGTTTTGAAACTCTTATACCAAGATATTAATTCCTTTTCTTATTCTTTCTTCTATAACACTCATGTCTTTTCCATTTTTTTCTCAAGCACTCACTTTCCATTAATAAAAACATTTTTAAATCATTTTTTTAACTGCTGCGTCATCTCTTCCAGGAATTCTAGTTGAGTTCATGCTTAACCTATATTTTTCCATAAGATTTTGCTTGTAAATGTTTTGGAGTCATTTTCTACTTCTGAGTTTATGTCTTGGGCACCTCTGCTACCAGAGTAGCTCTTTATGGTAGGGTTCTTTTTTTTATTATTGTTATTGGCCATCCTTCCAGCCTACTTCCCACCTTCAGACATGAAGTTAGGGATGAATTCTGGAGGGAATGCACAGGGTCTCCCTGCCTGGGAACACCACCTCTAAGACCCAGAACTGGGTAGTAGGCAACAATTGGCACCTGCCCCCATTACAAAGCGACAATGTGGATATGGTGGAGGCCCCTATATACATATCTGGAACTTCCCTTTGCCCTGGTGCAAAGTTTCTCCCTGGTCACTGGAATGATCTGTGGATGAGTTCCTGACCTGGCCTAGACTGCAATATCTACAGACCTCCCTGTATGTCTCCCCATAGAGAAACTGCTCATTTAGACATTTTCTGAATTTCTCCAACAAGATTCAATCTGGATTGTTTTCTAGATTTCTTTTGAGGAGATTGGTAGAAAAGAATTCCGTTTCACTGCTCTTAACGCTCAGCCATCTTGAATCTGCCCCATTCTCCCATAATTAATTTAGATGTGTTTCTCTAGTTAAAGAAATCCATAGAAATTCTTTTTTTTAATTTATAAAATATTTCAAGTAACTTTTCAGAAGCTCTTTTATTACATAAAATGAAGTATATTTAAATCCCTCCTCATGGAATCCTGGTCGGTCCTACTAAGAGGAGAATCACCATTCCAATTCAGTAAATGTTATTTGTGGCTAGTCTATTACTGAGAAATAGCTTTGTGTCTGATGAGAACTGCTCAAATCGACCCATATAGTTTTATGATTCAAATACAGCATTGTGGATTTAGAGCTAGGAAAACCTTAGAAGTTAGGGCAACTAGCTGTACTTGGAGTAAGAAATACCTGAGCTAAATTCTGCTTCAGATACTGACTCTGGACAAGTCACTTAAGCTCACTGTGCCTCAGTTCCCTCATCTATAAAATGGAAAAAATAGTAATACCTATCTCCCAGAGCTGTTGTGAGGATCAAGTGAGCTAGCATATGTAAAGCGCTTTGCACATCTTAGAGCGCTCTACAAATGTAAGTATGGTTAGTATAATCGTTACTGTTAAGTCTTGTATACTCGTTTTATAGATGAGAAAAATGAGACTGAGATACGTGAAGTGACTTGCCCAAGGACAATGGGTGTGAGTCGGTAGTCAGTGTCAGGGCTGGGATTTGCAGTCAGGTACCTAGCTCTAAAATTTTGACCCTATGATGTTCACAGAGGTGAGAAGCCTGTGGCCTCAAGTACACATATGGCCCTCTAGGTCCCGAAGTGTGGCCCTTTGACTTAATCCAAAATTCACAGAACAAATCCCAGGTCCCCCATCCCTGGTCCTCAAAGCTCTATGAAAACTGAATTGGGACTTCTAGTCTAATCAAATACTACACCTAGCTCCATGCTTTGTACACACACACACACACACACACACACACTTTGGCAGCAGCAACACAGTTTGTTTCAGTTTTAAAAAAAAAATATTGTGGCCTACAGACTGCATTTTTATTTACAGATTATTTTTAATGTTTCCCTAACATCAAAATGAGGCCATTTGATACTAAATAGGAAACACATTATTAAAAATGTTTAGTGCTATTTTCGACCTTTACATCATTTCTCAGTGTCCTTTCTCCTCCTTCCAAGAAAGCAATAACTGATAACAAACAATTTAAAAAGAGAAAAAAAATTGGGGAAAACTAAACAGTGCACCTAAAAAGTCTGTTGCCATATGCATATTCACATCCATAGTCCCCCACCTCTGCAAAGAAGCTAAAGGAGGTACTTTGGAAGGCACATCTAAAAAACATCTACTGCAGTAATTAGAACTAAAACAATGTTTATTCATTTAAAAATAATTTTTACTATTTGTTTTTAGTAATTATTGGTAGTAATATTTTTTCATAATTTGTAGCAGTTATCACCGAAACATTATTATAGTGATGCACATTCCATATTGTTGTATAATATATGCTATAATGAACGTATAACATATTGTTTATACATATGTTATAATGAACATGATGCAGGGGATAGAGTGCCAGGTCTGAAGTCAGGAAGACACATCGTCCTAGGTTCAAATCTGGCCTCAGACACTTACTAGATATGTGACCCTGGGCAAGTCACTTAACTTTGTCTAAGTTTCTTCATCTGGCAAACCATTTCCAGGAACTTTGCCAGGAAAACCAAATGGGATCATGGAGTGTGGATACTACTGAAAATGACCGAGCATAAAGTGGTTATAATTGAAGTATTCTTTGTATTATTTTATAATTAGTACATATTATGCAAATTATATACCATATTGTGTTATAAAACATGTTATAATCAACAATATATTGGTTAGCAATTAATATCTTGAAATGTTCTGATTCTTTTAAATATATATTTAATATATTGCTTAATAATTTATGTATTTTTTTAATAATTCTTATTAATTATTTATATCTTGAAATATTCTTATTATATTAAAATAATTCTTTATAAAGAGTGAATTATTAATGAGGAGGCTGCCATTAATGGAGAAGCTATCACCAGTTTGCTCAGCACGCTTATTGCTTCTTAGCAATAACAGGATTACAGAGAAGGCTAACAAAGGGGTTGCCTTGTAGAACGTAGGCTTCGCATAATATCATCAGAACTCACATTCATACAGTCTTTAAAGGGTACAGAGCACTTTAGATACACTCCCTACTTGATCCTCATAATAACCCATTAAACTATTATTCTCTTATGCTGTTATAATGCCCATGTTACAGGTGAGGAAACTGAGATGTCAAGAAGTAAAATGCCTTCTTGACCAGCATTACAGAGTTTCATAGAATCAAAGAATCCGAAGCTGAAAGGGACCTCAATGGGCATCTAGCCCACCTTCCTCATTTGGCAGATGAGACAGTTAAGACCAAGAATGGTTAAAAGATTTGCCAAAGGTGCACATACATAATAAGTAATAAGAACATGACTTAACCCAGACCTCTTAAACCTAGTATGTTTTCCCACTGTACCATGTTGTCCCTCATTTGACAAATAAGGAAACTGAGTCTCAGAGAGGAAAAATTATTTTCCCAAGGTCATCCAGGAAGTGAGCATCAGAAACAGAATCTGAACACATGTCCCCTGACTCCAGATCCAGAACTCTTCCCATTATACCATGGGTAGTAAATGTCTGAGACAGGATTTCAACCTTAGTCTTCCTGATTTTAAATCCAGTGCCCTACCCATTATGCCACAAATACCTCACATTAAGATAATTCTTGCTCAAAAGTCAGCAGAGCACTTGCCTCTCAACTACCATCTGAGAGGGGAAAAGAAAGTATTGTGGTCCCCATTTTATAGATGAAGAGACTAAAGCTCAGGTCACACAGTTTGGCAGAGTTAATTAGACCCAATGACCTCAGGTCTCCTGACTCTAGAACTCTCTGCTGCACTATCTCCCCACGCTATATTCTGAACAGGCTCCATGTTTTGTTCAGGGTACATAATTGGTTAAGGGTTTTCTAGCAGCAGATTAAGCATTAGGCATTAGCTTTAACAGTGCGTGAGGGAGCATTGTTGATCAAGCCCTTTGCATCAAATTGAATGTCTATCTCAATAGACCTGCTTTGGAAGCACAAATCCTCAGCATGCCACTGGAAAATCTTGTCAAGTTCACCATTGTCCTTTGCAACAATTACCCAGTAGCTGATTGCCCAAGCTCCAGAAGGGGCGTTTTACTGGAAGCCAAACCAGGGCACAGGGGGCCAGTGAATCTCAGTTCCATGTGAGGGCCAGGAACTGTATAAATTCCATTAACATTAGTGGCAATTATCTGTCCCAGGCCATTGATTCTGGAAATATTCCTACTAGGCTGAGTTCTTTATAAGTTTCCATATCCATGGCAAGAAATCATTTCTCTTTTCCAACCTTTTTTCTTCCCAACTAAACATGAGTCATTAGGCACTGATCAATAGTTCTTTCTGAGTGTCCTAAATTTGCCACATCTCCAGTAAATAGGTCACTTCCTATTGTTGTTCAGTCATTTCAATTGTGAATGACTCTCTGTGACCCCATTTTGGGATTTTCTTGGTGAACATACTGGAGTGGTTTGCCATTTTCTTCTCCAACTCATTTTATAGATGAGGAAATCAAGGCAAACAAGGTTAAATGACTTTCCCAGGATCACACAGCTAGTAAGTGTCTGAAGCCATATTTGAACTCTAGTCTTCCTCACTAAAGAGGTAGCCAAGGGCACTTCCTGTATCTCATTGATATAATGACTTCGTACTTTATGGATTTGAACCCAAACACATGAAAATAAGATCAAACTGACATGGATGTGTTTTAAGTGTAACTATCTGGTCATTTATAGTTAATCCCTTAGTCATTTTTAGTATCATATTTTACTTAAGGAGAAAAAGAAGTCTTCAACAGATAGAAAGTTGGAAGAGCATCTTTTAAAAAGAGAATTCTACCTAGTTTTTTTTACACAAATCTCCATGTGCTTGTGCATGTGTGAACACATGATTGAACGATCTTTTGTCAGAAAAACAATTTGGGGAAATGTCAATAACTAATTCATGTAAAAATAATGCTGATGACAATAATTTGTAGAGCACAAACTCTTTGAAGGCAGAGAATATTTATCTTTCCCTTCATTTTCCCAGGCCTGACAAAGTTCTTAGCACACAGTAGGCACTTGTTAAATGCTTGATGATTATTTATCATTACCTCGCCCTCAGCCCTAGCACGGTGTGGATATCCGAGTCGATATTAACTGGTTGTACCTTTCTTAGGATCCTCATTAGGTTTTTCTGAACTATAATTATCATACACTTCAAGGATCTGCAGTTCTGTCCACTTGGGTTCTGTTTGCAGTTACACAAATCACAACTGATCCATGACTTGATCTTTGGGAGTTTCTTTGACCAAAAGTGGTGATAAACCTCTTGAACTTCAGCAGGACTCACCATCAGACCAAAGAGTCAATAAACCAGGTTCATATACATTACCTATCCTTCCAGTTGTAGGAGCTTGCAGAACTTGTAGTCCATTCATTGAACCTTCAAGAACCCAAAGACCCTTCCACATCATGGAATTAGAGGAGGACTTCAATGAAGGGGAGTCATGGAATCATTGGTATTTACTCATTATGTGGTATTGAATACGGCTATGTGCCTTATTCTTACACATAACCCCACGAGCATAAAGCTTTAGGAGGGCAACCACTAACTGTCTTTCAAGTTTTCCAAGTGTTGCACCCAGTGTTTTGCCTGCACACAGTTTAACTCAATAAACATACATTTGGATTTTTCTCTTTTAAAATAATTTTTTAAATTAACAAGTATTTATTTTCTCTCCCTCCCACATTCCCCTAGCTGAAAAAGAAAAAAGAAACCTTTGTACCAAATATGTGAAGTCTATTTTTATGAGGGATTTCTTTCTTTTTTAATTACTCAATGAGTTGGTAGCAGTGGGAGGGAAAAATAATAAATCATGTAAAAATAAACAGATGAGTATATAGATGTACACACACATACACAATATGTATGTGTATATAATACACACATGTATATAATACACACATATCAACATACACACATGTGTACATACACACACAGATTTATGTTTGTGTGTGTATGTGTGGGTGGGTGGCTGGGTGTATGAGTGTGTGTGGTGTTAAACACAACATATACCCTCATTCATCACACCCAAAAAAAAAAAAATACAGGTCTCATTCTTTGTATTTTTGCCCATTGTTTTTCTGTTAGAAGTTGCACAACATATTTCTAGAACCCTGGAATAATGGCTTGTCATTGGGTTGATCAGAAGTCCTAAGTCTTTCAAAACTGTCTGTTTTTGCAATGCTGTTGTTATGGCAACACCAACAGAAGCCGCAGCAGCTATTATTTCTATAGGGCATTAAGGTGCGCACACACAAAGCACTTCATGTATTCATCCTGCTCATTTCACCAGTTGAACAGGCTTCTTCAGCAATGAGTATTTCTTAAGGTCCTAGCATGTGCATCAGGTGGCTGAGAACATGGAGCCCAATACAAAACCTCTACCTGTCCTCCAGAAGTTTATATTCTGCAGGATAAAATTGTTGGCGAATAGCTCTTCTGTTAAACCGGCGCAGCCCCCTCTAACTGAGGGGCCCATCAACCATCTCATTGTAGCAACTCAACTCTAATGCTGTTTTATTTTTCACATTTTTAATTATTCAGCTTTTTTATTTGTCACTGTTTGGGGAATTATTACAAAACGTATGTGTACAATGCTTCTGATTAAGGCCCATTCTGACAGCAAAGCAGATGCAGAGTGCGTCGACTGCTCCGATAAAATTAAACATTGATGAAGCATATTTGCACAGCAATAATGAGGCTTACGTTGGTATAAATAATAACAGAACGATTTCCCTAATCAACTCGAAAAACAGGGAGAGCTTGACATAATTACAGAACCTCAGTCTGTCTCACTAGGCAGACTTTTTTTTTCTCCAGGAGTCTTTCTTTTTATTTATTTATTTATTTTAATTCAAGCAAGACGATGCTAATTTTGTACTATTTTATCACCACTTGAAAATAAAAGAAGCACATTCAAGCACAAAGTAATTTAGATGTGACCTGAAGCCTTTTTCCAAGATATGTCATTATTTCAAGAGCTTCTCATTATGTGTTCAAAGGGATGATTCTTTTTTTTTCATTTTTAAAATACCCTTTACAGTACAATGGTATGGTCTGAACTGCCCTGAGGGCTCAGTTTGGCATGTTTATTAAGCTCCTTGGTGGACAGGTTGCAGGAAGGAAGGAAGGAAGGAAGGAAGGAAGGAAGGAAGGAAGGAAGGAAGGAAGGAAGGAAGGAAGGAAGGGAGAGAGGAGAAAGGAAGGAGTTCTTAAGAACCTATTATATGCCAGGCCCTGTGCTAAGTGATTACAAATATTATCTCATTTAACCTTCACAACCTTACTTTCTCCACTTTACAGTTGAGGAAACTGAGGCAAAAATAGTTAAATGACTTGAAAAGAGGCATATAGCTCGTTAAGTTCCTGAGATTGCGTTTGAATTCAGGCCAAAGTCAGGCCCTAGTACTTCGTCTTCAATGACCTTGGGCTCTGAAGTCAGAGGACCTGGATTCCAATCTGTTCTTACAACTCACTTCCTCTGTGACCTCCAACAAGTCACTTTCCATCTCTTGGCTTCAATTTCCTTATCTGCCAATAAGGAATGTACCAGGATGACATCTGAGGTCTCTCCCACCTCTAGATCTAGGATTCTATTCACAGCCAAGAGCTGCAATAATGAATAAGACAAACATAAGCATACAATCATTTTTTTCCTCAAATCTTGAGGAAGTTGGAGAAGGAAGGGAAAATCACAAAAAAATATTCTTTTAAGACATCAGTTTAGCATTTTGTTTTGTTTTTCTAATTTTTGTGGAGGTAAAGTAAGAAAATGGGGAAGATAAAGATGTTAATAGGAAGACATTATTAACAAGTTGTCAGACACAAGAGATTGAAGGAGAAAGAAAAATTTAGGGGGGGAGGAGAATAAAAATTTAGTCATTCAAAAAAACATTTCTTAAATGTCTGTTGTATATAAAAATTCATGTGGTAGGAGCTGAGCACACAGCTGATCTCTTCCCTCCAATCACCAGTCCATCTTTAAGGTCTCTGCTGCAGAATAATGATCTAAGTACTGGTAGGGGTTCCTTCTCTGCAGCTACCATCGATGAAATCATCAGGGAACATGGTGGCACAGTCCAAAAAAGGCCATGGCTGTGTAACTGTTCTCTTTCTAATTTCAGTCTTTCCCTTTCTGTTGGTTCCTTGTCAGCTTCATAGACAATATCCAAGCCTTCATTATCCTTAAAAAAAACTTTTCACTTAACCCTACAGGCTATCATTCTATTTTTTCTCTCTTCCTTTTGACATTCAAGCTCCCAAAAAAAGAGAGGGGAAAAGCTATCAAAACTCATCACCTCCACTTTCTCTCCTCTCTCTCACTCCTCAAACCTTTATAATCAGGCTTCCAGCTTCATCACTCAACTGAAACTGCTGTATTGCTTTGGCAAGGCTTCCAAATCCCATGGCCTTTTCTCTTCATCTTCCTTGACTTTTCTATAGCATTTGCCATTGCTCACCACCTTCTGCCCTGGATATTCTCTCCTCTTTCAGTTTTTTGTGACTTTGTCACCTCTTGGTTCTCTTTTCTGTTTGCACTCCTTCTCATTCTCCTTTGCTGGATCTCCATCTATGTCATACTCTCTAATTGAGCTTAGCACATAGTAGGTACATAATAAATGCTTATTGACTGACCAACTAAGGCTCTGCCCTAGGCCCTCATCTCCTTTTTCTCTGTCTTCTCCTGTGGTAATATCATAAACTCCCCACTATTCAATTACTATCTCTATGCAGATGACTCCCAGCCTCAATCTCTCCTCAGCTCCAGTCTTGCATGACTAACTGCCTTTTGATTATTTACATCTGGATATTTTGTTCTACAAGGCAGTGATGCCAACCTCAAATGGAAACGGGCCATTAAAGCAGTGGGATGCATATTGACTGAGAAAAAATATTAACATGATTTATATTCGAGTATATTTTTCCTTACTTTATTAATTCCCCAGTTACATTTTAATCTGATTTGGGCCCACTCGGGAGTGTTCCGGGGATGTGTTTAATACTTCTGTTCTATTTCAATCTCAACATGGACAAAACTGAAATATTTTCCAAAACTCTTCCTCTCCTAGCTTCAATTTTTCTGTTAAGATCAGTGCCACCTTTCAAGGTACTGGGTTCTCCACCTTGGCATTTCAACTCTACCCACACCCATATCTACACCCACTATCCAATCGGTTGCTGTGTCTTAGTTAGACTACCTCTAGTACAGCTTTATATTCAATCCATTCCCTTTTCTCTACTCCCACAGCTTTCACCTTAGTTTTGATCCTTATCCCTTCCAATCTGGATTATTGCAGTATTCTCTGAGTCTCCCTGCCTCCCCTCAGATCCATCTCTATTTCATATTCCCCTAAGCTGGAGAACTGATCTTCCTCCAGCACAAGTCTGACCATGTACTTTCCATGTTCGATAAACTCCAATGGCTCCAAATGACCTCTAGTATAAAACACAAACTCCTCTATTGAATGTTTAAACCCTGACTCTCACTTGCCCTCTCAGATTTATTACACATTATTCTCCTTCACTGAATATTGCACTCCATCACACATCCTAGGTTTCAGCTGAGCTGGTATAGTTGCTGTTCTGTCTTCCAACTCCATGCCTTTTCAGAGCCTATATGATGGTCGATCTCCCAAATCCATGCCTTTGCACAAATCTCATGCCTAGAAGACACTCCCTCATCACCTCCTCTTCTTGAAATCGCTAACTTTGCTTAAAGCTTAGCCCAGGTGCCACTTCCTGTATAAAGCCTATCCATGACCACAATTCCAGTCATAGGTCCCTTCCCTCTGAGAAAGTACTTGGTTTTTAATTTGTATGTATTTTGCATTCTCTTATCTATGTGTGTCATTTGCCTCCAGGAAAATGTAAAACTGTCTTTCTCAGTGTCAGGAATATAGTACAGTAGGTGCTTAATAAATGCAATGTTGTATCAAGTTGAATGTCTTTGGCACTGCTCAATGAACTCTTCTCTGTTCCAGCAGCCTCAGTCGACCTGTGGTAGAGACTGTTTACCTTGTATTCAGTTTACTAACCAAACAATACTCTTCACCCACACCCAGTTAATTTTCTCTCCAGGTCCTAGCCTCTCACTCTGATATCATTGACAACATGGTTCTTTGTTCTTTATTCCTGCAGGTCATATCAAGGCTTTCAAACAAATCTACACTCTCTCAGGTATGTCTGTATGTATAAAAAGTTTATTTACAAAATTAATGTGATGATAATAGCATATATTTCTATAAGGCTTTAAGGTTTAGAGGATATTTTCCTCACAGTGGCTCCCCTTCGAGGGAAGTAGGCTGAGCAAACATCACTGTCCCCATTTTACAGATGAGAAAACTGAAGCCCAGACGATGGTTGACATCCAAATTTACACAACAGTGACAAGGCCAGGACCCAAACACGTCTTCAGGTTCCTGAGTCAGGGTTCTTTACTTTACTCCACAAGAATAGCCTTGAATCTGTCAAGGACCTGTACTCTCATTGGGCACACATGCCACAGACACAGATGGTAGCCAGTCAATGACTTAGAGAGTCGCCTAAGGCTTAGAGAGGGTCCCTGTGTTCTCCCAAATAGTAAGTGGCTGAGCCAGATTCCCAATCCTGACTCTACCCTTCTGTCTACAACCCTATGGTGTCTAAAGACCACCAACATTCTCCTGACTCTCTAGACTTTTCCAAACACAATAACCCATAAGATTGGCAATGACTCATTTTCAGGGTTTGAGAAAACAAAAATTGCTTCAGCTAGAGTTTGCACAAAAGGTATTTTGTTGTTCTTATTTAATTCAAGTATAAGCAGTGTTTGTCAATCTTTACATTTGTGATAAATAAGTCCATAGTGAGTATATTGTTTTAAATCCACAACCCAAATATCTTCTCCTAATAGTCCCAAGTCATGACACAATCTATGTGTCTATACTAGAAAATTACTTTTCAGATTTCCTTTGACACATCTGTATTATAAATGAAATTATCAAAATCATAACTCAAGCAACAAAAAAGCAGATAGCCATGACATACCAGACAGTATTCTATAGTGGATAGTGCTGGTGTTGGGGGTCAAGAAGTCCTGGGTTCAAATAAATCCCACTTCTGACACTTAATTATTGGGGGACCTTAGGCAAATCAGTTAATTTCTCTAAGTCTCTAACAGCTTTCTAAGATTTATTTAACTTTTGGTTGACTGAGATCTACCTTGGTAGAAGGAAATCCTCTGATGATAAAATCACAGATCCAAGATGTATCAATGAACCACATCATGTCTGCAAGAAGTAACTGGATACAGGGACAATATAGCAGTTGAAACTGGTTAAATAGCATCCAGTTGACAACCTTCCTGCTTTCAAAAATATACTAAGTTTCAGAGAAACATTTCCCAGAGATTTTGTTTTTAGCAAAAATCTTCCTTTTTACTAAGAGGGTGGCTTTAGTCTAGCAATCCTCATACATCAACATAGGCATCCCAATGAAATGGCACACCCAAGTGCAAACTGACTTTTCCTTAGCATTGAAAGGGTTATAGAGGGTTTTTCTCACAATAGCCCTGGGAGAGAGGCAGATGTAATCAGAGTGCTTGGCATATAATAAACACCTGATAAATAATTGGGGTTTTTTCCATTCATTCATATCAAACATTGCAATTGACAGAGAAGTAGTCAGCAGGCTGAATGGTTTGGTTTGTTTGTTTTTCCTGTATAGAAACTCAACGTCAGGCTCCCATGTTGTTGATTTTTTTTTTAAAGAAATAGATATATAGATTGGACCTATGATTTCATTGGTATAGGAACTCTCTAGTAAGGAAATTTCCTCCACCAATCCAGGTCAGCATCTTTGCTGAAACTGATCGTCTTGAGAGCTGTCTAGAGTATTTAGGATCGCAGGTTATGTTTCCAAAGCAGGACATGAACACAGGTCTTCTTAACTTACATGCCAGCTCTCTACTATACCATGCCACTTCTGGTTTATTATGGTTCAGTGGCTAAAAACACCCAAGTAGCAGGGTAAAATTCATTATAAGACTATCATGTTAATATGCTCAAAAATAAATATTGGGGTTTTAATTCTTTCTTCCAGATTGTTCAAGGAGATTTCAGATAGGGTGAGTACCATGAAAATAGCATTGAAATCAGAGTCAGAGGTCGTGAGTTCAAATTCTGGCTCAGTCACATAATAGTTGTGCAACCTTGAATCAATCATTTAATTTCTCTGGACCTCAGTTACCTCATTTGTAAAGAGAGGAAGAGACTAGATGACATCCAAGCTTCTTCTCAGCTTCATATCTATTATCCTGTATGCTTAGGATCTGTAAGTCTGCTATGAATAGAACTGAATTTAATAGAATAGAATAGAATTCAATTCTATTGAATAGAATTCAGATCTGGCTTCAGACACTTACTAACTGCTCAGACCTTGAGTAAGCCTCTTAACCTCTGTTTGCTTCAGTTCCTTCACAAGAAAATGGGATTACAGTAGCATCTATCTTTCAGGATTGAGATGGGGGTTCTGAGGAATGAGTATTTCTTTCTTGTATTTCATAACTAGCTATTGTATTAGGACCAAATTTTTTCTCCTTTTCTACATTCTCATCCAGAAACCAACCAGTGTAGGGGATCTCTCTTAAAGACTTTCCCAGGTCAAGATTTAATCAGACAGTGAAAAAAATTCTAAGTTCCTCGTGTTTGCTCAGACAGGTCTAGGGAACTGTTGATTTTCCTTTCCTCACACAGGTGACATGGGATTTGCTAAGTCTCTTCAACAGATTTGGGAAATCCAAGTCATGCATCCTAAGAATCTCATTGTACTCCAGCCCAGCCTCTCACCATAATGTTATTACTTATTGACAATCAGAGTTGACTGCCACCCCTCAGCAACATCTGCTGTTGGAAGGGTATACAAGCTATGAACACATTGCCATAAGGGGTCTTTGGCCTAAAAGAGACAGCCAAATGACCATCCTTTTATTAATAAAATGTTTAAATTACCCAGAAACAATGTCTCCAGAAATTTTTTAGTTGTCACAGGATCAAATGAGATAATATTTGTACAGAACTTAACACAGTACCTGAAATATAGTAGGCTCCACATAAATGTTTATCCTTCCCTCTCCACCTTCCAACCAGCCCTATTCCTTCTCAAACATCTTTATAACCTCTCAGGGAAGTGAGAAAAGTCATATGGTATTATCCTTAATAAAAACTAAAGAGTAGTGCAAATAAGGTCAGACGATAGTCATTAAAATAACAACTCCCAAGCTGTTAAAGTTTTCAAAGTGGCTGCCTTACTACAACCCTAACTCTAAGGTGGCACAAGTAGTCAGATCTCACTTAACACTGGGGGAAACTAAGGCTCAGAGCAGTAAAGTGATTTTCTCACGTTCATATGTCTAGTCTTGGGCTAAGGTCAAAGGGAGAAGAGGTATAGATGATTATAGCTTGACCAGAATGGGTACTGCTGTCCCTCACCTTCTTGCCACTATTGCCTCAGCAATCCACTCTGTGCCCTAAGTCTGTGTTAACTATTCTCCACTTAATCTAGGAACAAATGCCCTTGAGGTTTGGTGCTCCCATTTCTTTCTCTCCCGCCCTGTGGAGTTCATCATAGCTCAGATCCTGTTTCAGGTATTTCTGGAATAATGTTGTATTCTGCTGGGCCTACTGTACTCTCCCCTTAGGTCTCCCAAATAGCTATAAGTCTAACAATTTCATTCATTTGCCAGTCTAGTGAAGCTAGACTGGAATGAAAGCTGATGGGCTACTTCTCAAAATCATGTTTTTAAATGCATAAAATAATTGCAAAGGAAACAAATTATATTGAAATTAGTTACCAAAATATTTTCAAACACTGTCATAGATCCCTATTCCCCTAGTCCTTTAAAATTGATGGCCCCTCAAGAGCTTTGTCAAGGTATTACACGAAACTAAGCAATCAAATCCAGAGGCAAATCTGGTTTTTAAAAATAAAAAGCATTCAAACAAAACTTCAAAAAAATTAGGGTAAAACCAAGAGGGGGAAAATTTCTCTTGGCAGCAAGAATGTAGAGAGAGGAAACTGAATGAAGATCAGAATGTTATCTGATGTGGACATTCTCCAGGGACTGGAGATTCATTTTAATGAGACATAAACCTCCAGGGGATCTGACTTTGTTCCTTGGGGAAATTAGCATTGAACAAGATACCTCTGCAGAATGCTTTGCATTCCAGGTTAATCTGTATTATTCACTAATTTAGACGGAGCCCAAGGGAAACGGCAGTATAAACAAGAGGCTTCCATCCATAGTGGAAGATGAGGAAGAGGATGAAGAAGGAGAAGAAGAGGAGACTGCTTCTCTATCCCCCATAAACACCAGAGGCACCCCCTCCTCAAGCAACAAGAAATTTGGAAGCAATAAAAGCTATCTGGGCATAAGCTTAAAGCAATTAGCCTCAGGAACCATGCCCTTCCACTCACCTATCAGAGTCTGCGGCTCGAACCCTTCAAGAACCAAACAGGAAACTGACCTCCATTTACACAGCAAAAAAAAGGAAAAAAACCTGAAGCTGCACCTTTCAACCCTTAACACCACAGGACCCACTGATCTCAGTCCAAGGTAATCGCTTAGCTCATATCCATTTCATCTCATGGCCAATCAGCTCTCCATGATTCAAGTAGTTGTTCAGATGATAAAAAATTCAGTTTTTAGTTCCTTTCATTACTGTTTTTAAACCAGTTATAGAGTCACAGCATATTTCTAATGGAAGGAACTTCAGGGCAGAGGACTTGAGTGGAATCTTAGCTTTGCTACTAAGTAGGCGTGTGACCTTGGGTAAGTTATTTCCTCTCCCTGGTTCTCATTTGGAAAATGAGAACTAGATTAGAGAATCTAGAATTAGAGCTATATTAGAGAAACTCAACTAGAAAATATCCCAAATCCATCTTGCTTAAAGCCAGTGAACTCTGAAGATCAACTTTTCCAACCTCCTCATTACAAAACCACAAGTAGACTTAGCCAAGGTCCCATCACACTATCCCCAAAGGCATGAGTAAAAATAAGCAATGTCAGTGATGGTCTCCCTATTCGGTGGATGTTCCTTGTTGGAAGCTGTTATGAAAAGTTTAATACGAAGGTGCTTAAAACTAATGAATGAAGTTTGTAGTTACCAGTGGTTTTCAATAATCTATTTCTACACGTGGATCCAATTTGCCCATGTAAATGAAAGGGATGTGTGTGTGTGTGTGTGTGTGTGTGTGTGTGTGTGTAAATGTGGTGTGTATTTTCTGACTGAGGTAAGTAAAAAACATATGAGCAGCTTACCATGACTCTAGTTTTCATTAAAAACAATCCAATAAAATATATAAACACAAAGATGAGAACAAAATGAAAAAAAAAAATCAACACTCCAAAAATGGAAGAGTTAAACCACCGTGAAAACATGCATTAGCCACAGTCAAGGTTACATAGTCATGACTTCACCTGCTCAGTACAAGTCAACACAGTGATATGGCAGCCAAGAAAATGAATGCAATCTTAGGCTGAATTGGGAGTGGCATAGCCTCCAGGGATAAAAAGTAGGTAGTCCAGCTGTTCTATGCCTTGGTCTGACCACATCTGGAAGAATGTATTTATTGGAGGGAACTGGCTACATGGCACAGTGGATAAAGTGCTGGACTTGGAATCAGAAAGACCTGAATTTCGATCCTTGCATAGACCTTAACTAGCTATGTGACCCAGGATAATCACTCATCCTCTCTCAGCATTGATTTGCTCATCTATAAAATGGGGATCATAATAGTGCCCGCCTCACACGGTTGTTGAGATGGTGTATGTAAACCATTCACAAACATGAAAGCTCTATGAAAATGTTAGCTATTATTTGTGTATTTCATTCTTGGGACCACATTTTAAGGACATTCATTAGCTAGAATGTGTCTAGAAGAAGACAAGTAGGGTGATGAATGACCCCAAGTTTATGCCATGTGAGGACTGGATAAAGGACCTGGTTAAGAGAAGGCTCAGCAGGGAGAACATAGGTGTCTTCGGGTATTTGAAGAGTTTTTCATGTGCAGAGGTTCACTTGCTTTGACTTGATCCTGGAGGGCAGAGCTGGGGACATGGGTATAAGCTCTGAAGAAGTCAGATGAGCGTTGATGTCAGGAAAAAGTTTTCCAACAATGAGGTAGAATGAGCTGCCTGCAGAAGTGTTGGGTTCCCCCACGGTGGGAGATATCAAGCAAAAGTCAGATGAACATTGGTAGGGTAGGATCCAAAAGGGATTCTTTTTTTAAGAATAGGCTGATCCAAAATCCCTTCCATCTCTGAGTCAGTGATTCTGTGACTTTAAGGATCCTGGCAGCTCTAAAGCTCTTATTCTATGACTCAGGTCATATGTGCATTTGAATTATAACCAATCCATATTTTGTAAGAGCCAAAGCTATGTTTAATAGACAATTGACAATTGCAGCCTGAAAAGCTATCAAATAGGATATTAAACAGGAATAAGGTGGTCTCCCCTAGAGAAGGCATGTTCAGTGCCTCACACTCAGGAGCCTGGGACAGAGTATGGGCTTCAACCTTGTAAACAGGCACAACTATGCCAGGGAAGCCCCAAACTCTGATGACCTTATGGCTTAACCTAAGGCTTGCTCTTGAGAAGGACTGGAATCTGTCATTCAATTAACGAGCCCTCATTAAGTGCCCATTCTGTACCACAAACTGTGCTGGATGCTGAAGATACAAATCGAAACTCTAAGGGGCTCTACTCTCAAGGAGCAAATGTTAATCAGGGGAAACAACATTTATTTTTGTATGTACATATGAGTACACACTTGTATGTGCAATCATGTGCATATACCCATGGGTATGTGTGATACATGTGTACATATGTGTTTGTATACATATATATATCATTATCTATATACATGTGCATATATGTATGTGCACATGTATACGTGCATATTGCGTTTCCTGGCATAGGTGCAGTGGATCATAGACTTAGAGCTAGAAGGAATATTAGAGGCCACCAGATCCAACTTATTCACTTTGCAGATAGATGAACTGAAGCAGTGACTTACTTTTTGTTACATAAGTATTAAATATCTGAGGTGGGATTTGAGCCCAGGTCTTCCTGACTTCAAGTGGAGCACTCTATCTGCCACTCCAGATTGCCACACAATATTTGAATACACGTACACACACACACACACACACACACACACACAAACGCACAAACACACATACCATAGTTCATACAAAATGGTCACCATAGTCTGGGGCAAAGGGATGCCCTTCAGCATGGTGTGTTTGAGCTTTCTCGGGTCTGAAAGGGGAAAGCATCTCCATATCCCCCTTGCCTGGGAAGCTTGTGTACAAGACTGATAGAGATCATTTCAGAGTCAGAAAGAATTGTGAAAAAATGACTTTCAACCTCCTGGCAGAGGTATTTGGTAAGCCACTAGCAAGAAACAAGTGAAAAGAAAGTGCGGGCAGTGGGTGGCAAGCACTTGATGATGATGGAAATGAGCCACACTTAGCTTTTTCTGGGAAGGCAGCAAATGCTACTCTGCCCAAGTCCCAATAAGTCAATAGCCATTGATTGGGTACTTAGAGCATGCATGGCCCTGTGATGAGTACTCCAGTGGGGGTAGAGCATAAGATTTATTGGCGTACTGAGTCTCAGCTACTGATAGACCGACTCCAGCTCAAGTTGTTGACTTCTGATAACTCAACATTGCCCTAAAGATGACTGGGATTTTTCCATCTCACCTGTACTAGCCTAAATGATAAGTTTAAAAATGTGATGATAAGAATAATTTTTAAACAAGAAACACCCTCCGGAAGGATACAATTGGCAAGTTAAACCAGTTGCCAGTCAACAAAATAAAGCAAAATCACAGGAAAAGTCAAACAACAGAGCACTAGTGGAATTAGAGATATCAGAAGACTTGTTGACAATTAACAAAGGCAAGATGTATATGTTATATACTGAACAGTTAGCAGTAGGTGAACTCACTCGGGATCAAATGTGTCTGGGAAGGTTTCATAGGCAAAGTGAGACTAAAGCTGGCTTTTAAAGGGTCAGTAACTCTAATAATAATAGTCAATATTTATATAGATATTTAAAATTTGCACAGTGGTTGACCTGTTATCTCATTTGATTCTCATAGGAATTCTAAGGTAGGTGCTATTATTATCCCCATTTTACAGATAAGGAAAATGAAACTCAAGGAAGTCAAGAGACTTGTGGGCCACACAGATAATCAGTCTGAAGCTCAGGTCTTCTTGATTCCACGTCCAGTGGATTCTATCCAATATACCACCTAGCTTCCTTAAAAGGTAGAAAAGAGTGGGGAGTGACATGATTGCTGAAAATACCCCCCATCCATCACTTCCTAGGAAAAGAGAAGTCACATAGCCATGAACAACATCACATTTGTGGGTGCCTCTTTATAAAGGCATAATACATGACGTGTACTAATTTTATTTTTGACGTTATTAGTGCATTTTGTTTGTATAACACATTCACTTGCCCACAAAAGAACTCATCACCTTCTCCATGGTACCATTCCCTGTAAAAGAAGAGGGAGGAAAGCAACCCACCGAAACCAGCCAGTGCCATCACTGTAACTGACATGGTAGCCCACATATCACATCTATGGGTCCCCAGTCCTCTGCTAAGATGAAGTCAGCATGTTCCAACATCAGTCATTTGAAATCATTATCAACCATTGCACTTGATCTAAGGCCTGTTTTCTTCTTTGACATTAGTGCAGTCATGGTTTATGTTTCTTTCATTCTTTGTGAATTCATGCACATTTTCGCTTATTCCTCTAGTGCTCATATCCACTGATGTCAGTACAAGTATTTTTGGTGTTGTTTTTTGCTGGACCTGTGATTTCACTGGTGTAGATAATTCTTAATGAGACATCTGCTTGTATCTGCGCAGATTTGGATGTGCTCTGAACCTTATAGTTTTAGTAAATTACCTAGAGCGCTGAAATATCAAGTGATTCAGCCAGAGTCATACAGTCAGTTATGTATCTGGGCTGAACCTGAACCCAACTCTTGCAGATTCTCCAAGCATTATGCCTCTCATTGCTTCTCACAGTATCATCGTAGCCCATTACATTCATACACTATGTCACATTTAATCACCCTTCCCCAGCCAGTGAGTACCTACTCTGGGGCAAGGGGAAAGTTTTTACCCCCAAAGCTATTAAGCTGGATTCATTCTACCTAGCTAGTTTTTTTTAATCAAAATAACCAATCATTAATCCCTCCACAAAGGGAGAAGGGGGTCCTTTCTTGGTGCATCCACTGAGCTAATGGTCAGGAACTGAGGGAGCAAGACCATGGCTCTCTCTACTCTTCCTCATGTGTCCTCTGAGCTCCCAGGGGCTAGGAGACTTGTCTAAGAGAATCCCCTCATTAACATCGCTGGTCCAACTGACTGAGGAAGATGAGATTAATATGAAGGAGTAGAAGTAACTCATTTTGGAGCTACTACTCAGCCATCAGAAGACATAGGAGACATTGACTACAATCCTACTACACATCCATTTGTGAACCCCATGCACTTGACCTTAAGAAATTCCAAAAGCCAGAAGGGGGTCATTGGGTGCATTTGTGGGATGCTACAATTGTTGATCTAAACATTTTCCTTCTGGGTGAAGCAGACTTGGAGGGAAAGCTCAACTCTCAGGTGAGTGGAATGTTGCAATCTGAAGTTCTGGATGGAATTTGTAATGAACAGTGATTCTAAAATTGAATTCTAAAATTTCCCCTCTACTGTTTAATAAAATAGAAAAGGAAATGTGATATAATAGATGAAGTAGTGGACCTGGATTCAGGAAGGCCTAGTTTTCAAGAACCACCTTAGTCATTGAGTAGATATGTGACCATGGACAAGCCCTTTAACTTCTCTCTGACCTATAGACTAGACAAGAGGTTATAATAAGCATTGGTGGACCAAGTTCTTACATCAGAAGTTCCCAGATTGTGAAATCATATGTCTTTGATGTATCTGTTGACTTTTCAGGCCCTGTGATTTCTTCCATGTAATGAATTTCCAGATCAGAAATTTCCTCACCAATGAAAATGGGCAACTTGTTTTAAGATAATAACCCTAAAATTGTCTGTGGGCACTGAAATTCAGAAACTAGCCCATGGCTCCTCAGCTAGCACACTGCATCTATGGAAAAGATGAAATATTTGGGATCAGAAGATTTGGGTTCAAATCCTGATGCTACAATTTGCTATTTCTAAGACAGTCACTCAACCTTCTTGCGCTTCTATTTCTTCATCTGTCAAATGAGGGTTTGGGAATAGATGGCCTCCAAGGTCCCTTCCAGTTTTTTTCTTCTCTCTCAGTCTCAGTTTCCTCATCTGGAAAAAGAGAATATTGAACTATATAATGTCTAAAGTCCCTCCCTATTATGATCTTTTAATTCCTATATGTCGGAAGCCAAAACCCAGGTCTCCTTGCCTCCAAGTCCATCCATCCATCAGCCAAACGAGATTGCCTCTCTATTTTTTCAAATGGTAGAAATAACATATTTACTATTAGAAATGCTCTCCGTTGTGCCTTTTATAAATATTGAGTGCTTCGGTAGAAAGCCCAGCTTATTTACCTACCTGTTCAAACCTATTCCCTTTTATTTTTAAACAGGATTGTGGATGGAACAGAAGCTGGAATTACTAATGAGGAAAGTCAGACTTTCGACTTTGGCTCTGAACAAGCAAAGCAGGATCCCCGAGTAACACCTCCCCTAGCAGGTCAGCCTTCTACCTAGTGCTCTTTCAAGGAGTGACCATTCTTTGTTCCCAAAGGTTGGAGGACTGCCTTCACATCTTCCTGTTCTTAGATGATTCTCAGTGCGATTAAAAACTGGCTAAGACTGTGAACTGATCAGACCGTTGGTCTCACTTTTACTTTTTGCCCAATGGCTCACATGGCCATGGTCACTGTTCTCATCTGCAATTTAGCAGATGATGCCTGTGGTTTTCAGGAGGCACAAATGCCTACCATCTATCAACTGGTAACCCTGTTTTCCTGTTTTAAAGACAAATCTAATCTATAAAAATAATGTTACATGGAGGAAATAGCTTGCTAACCATACAGTGTAGGAGCATAGGTTTTCTCTGCACTCTATTTGGTGACAGCTCATTTAATTGGGGTTTATCAAGAGCTAAACTCTATCAATGTCTTAAGAGAGCATGGTCATGCCCAACTTGTGCTTTTACCTGTAGAAAGAGGTCTGTCAACAGATAGCTAGCAGGTGGCGACTTTAATCAGGGCTAAAAAGAATAGATTTTTCTGCATCTGGTGAAGAAAAAGAATGATTATGTGCTGAAGCAACATCAATAATTCTGAGCAGATTTGCACCAGGTGCAGCACCTGTTCCTCCATTCCTATTGTCTTCTTCCAAATGTGAAAGTCTCCCTAGCCATCCCAAACCCAGTCTGCCACTTTGGTAAAATGCAATGGTCATGATTAAAATTATTTTATGGAAAACATCAAGCTGAGACAAAGTCTTTCTAATGATCTCAGATGTTGACAGATCTATGCTATAAGACAGCAAGAAAGCATTTTACACAAAAATTTACTTTTATTGAAAGATAACTGAGTGGTCCCTGCAGTACATAAGGTGAACAGTAAGTTAACGAGTTTGCTTATTTAGTATCAACTATAACAATGATCCTTGAAGTCAAATTCTCTCTATTTGATATGGTTTCATGGAAGCCAATCTAGAGTTCAATTGAATTGAATTCAATAAGCTTTTATTCAGTGTCAACTTATGTGCTGGGCATTGCTCTAGGCACTGGAGATAGACACAGAGACAGGAGTAGTTGCCAGGCTGCATCTCCACAGGGGTTGCTTCCCAGGATGATGGTTGAGAGAAATGGACTGATAAAGACTCTTGGCTCTAGGGTCCTGAGCTGTCTCTATCAGTGTCTAAAAGGAGATGGTGGACAAGTTGAAGGTGGTATGATGACTTGCCTGGCATGCGCTGCCTCTTCTCATGCTTAAGGTGCCTTGTTACTTCAGTGAGGCCAGTTTACCTGCTGTGGTTAGCATCTGGTTGATAGTTGATGGAGACAACTGGCCCCTCATCCACATGATTTGCTTCCCTGAATGATGGCTGTGATGGAATGAGATGGAATGACAGTTGGGATAGAAGCAGGACTGGGGTTCTGGAGGAATTGCTGTTCCCAAGACTGGTGTTCAGAATCCTGAGCCCTCAGGATTAAAAAGAAATACTTTCATGGAATATATTCTTAGAAAAGGACAAAAGGATTCCTGAGATGTTCCCTCTCAAAGGTTTGCTGCGATCTTTCCTCTAAGAATGATCCAGGAAAAGAGTAATAAAGAGGAAATAGGAGACAAGTATTCATCTGCAATCATTAAGACGTGTTCCTACGGCCATTGGCCAGGAGTGCATCTGTTACTGGAAGAAACAGCATAATGGAGAGGCAGTATGAAGTAGTGACAGAGAGCCAATGTCAAAGTCAGTATGTGTGTGTTCATCCTTCGTTGCCAAAGAAGACCACGCCATCAAAGAAATAATAACATGACTTGCACTTGACTTTGTTTTGAGTGAGGGAGGGCTGTGCAGGTCACCAGCCTCACTTCTCCTCCAGAGCCATCTGAATCCAGTGACCAGATATTCATCAGGATGACTGGAGATGACCCAAGATAAGGCAATTGGGGTTAAGTGACTTGCCCAAGGTCACACAGCTAATGAGTGTCAAGTGTCTGAGGTGAGATTTGAACTCAGGTCCTCCTGACTCCTGCACTGGTGCTCTATCCACTGCACCACCTAGCTGCCCCTTCAAAGTCGGTAAGACCTGGGTTCAAATCCTAGCTCTGATTCATTCTATGTGACCTTGAGCAAATCATTTCTCATTGGCCCCAGGCAACTTTCTAAGACTGTAAATGGCCTAGCAGTTGATAATCTCCTTTAGTAGTAGACATTCCCTCCACAATGAAATCATGGTTCTGACCCCCCCCCTAAAAAAAGTTATTTCACTGAACATATGTCAAATGTCAGTTGGTCAACAAGTCAAACTACCTTGTTTTTTACACATAGCAACTGTCAGCCATGCGTTAGGCACCATGCAGAGTAGACGTGTGGTATGATAGCAAAAAAACAAAACAAAACAAAACAAAACATTGGCTCTGAATCAGGCACTGGGTTCCAAACCTACCTCTATTCCCTGTGCAATCTTGGGGAAATCACGTTATCTTCCTGGGTCTCAGTATCTTCATCTGCAAAATGAGGGGTGTGGATCAGGTGACAATGGTGGAGTCTCTTTGGGTTCTAGGTGTAGCTTGTGGTGATGAATCAAGCTTTGTCATAGTGTCTAACAATCCAAGTTACATGGACCCTTCCTTCTCCTCAACATGCACACACACACACACATGCACACATACACATATGCACACATACACACACGCATACACATACACACACGCATATACACACACACCCTGACATCAGGGCAGAATGGAAGGAATAGCTCAGGTTTCCTTCCCCATGTTACATCACCCAAAAATCAGAATGTGACCCTGTTTCTAACAGATTCATTTGCTGCATGTGTCACTTGCAGACCCTGAGCTTGGAGCCGCAGTTCTATTTATCAAGGCAGAGGAAACCAGACAACAGATCAGTAAGCTGAATAGTGAGGTAAGGTGATTCATTTTTGTCTGAGAACAGTGGGAGTTAAGGGTCATACCCAGGGTGTTTTGACTTATTTAACTGGTGCTGTGTGTGTGTGTGTGTGTGTATGTGTGTGTGTTAATATGTGTCTTCTAACTCATCTCATTTTTAAGAAGTCTAAGGCAAAATTTGGGCAGCTGGATGGCATAATAAAGAGCACCAGTCCTAGAGTCAGGAAGACCTGAGTTCAAATCTAGCCTCAGACACTTACCAGTTATGTGATGCTGAGCAAATCATTTAACTCTTTTTGCCTCAGTTTGCTCATCTGTCAAATGAGCTGGAGAAGGAAATGGAACACCACTGTAACATTTTTGGCAAAAAAATCCAAAATAGGGTCACAAAGAGTCAAATACAAGTGAAGTAAGTGAACAACAAGACAAGGCCAAATTAATCATTCTTTGAGGCAATACAACATAATGGTGGAATCACTAGTCTCATTATGGCACCCTCTGTGATCACAGACTTGTTACTTCCTCCTCTCTAGGCCCATTTTCTCATCTGTAAAAAGAGGGGCTATTCTAGATCATTTCTATGATCCAGTGCATTCTAAATCCTTTTCATCCTTGGTAATCCCCCCATTTCAAACTGATGGTACTAATTAGCAATAAAAGATGATCATGAGTTTAAGGGGCAAATAACCAGTCAATGAAACTCATGAAACGTGGAAGAAAGCTAAACTTCCAATTCCAGACAACTTTTGGTCATCTGTGGTGACGTGAGAAAATGTGACATGGATCATTTAAATAAAAGGTGCAGCTCAAAAGCACCTGTTACATGAAACCTAGACTGATTCCTCCCAGGTGCTGGGGACACCATCTCCCCAAAGTCACCACACGTTTACTTGGTGTGTAGTTTGCATCTGTGTAATTATCCATATTGTTCTTCATCCTGCCCCTTCCCCTAAAAAAAACAAAAAACAAAAACAAAACAAAACAAAAAAAAAACTTCTTGAGGGCAGGAAAGGGAATGTTTCACTTTCTACCTTTGCATACCCAGCACTTAACATGGTTCCTGGCATATAGTGTGTTCATCCTTTGCTGCCGAAAAAGACCACGTCATCAGAGAAATAATGACATGACTTGCACTTGACTTTGTTTTGAGTGAGGGAGGGCTTGTGCAGGTCACCAGCCTCACTTCTCCTCCAGAGTCATCTGAATCCAGTGACCAGATATTCCCAGGATGACTGGAGATGACCCAGGATGAGGCAATTGGGGTTAAGTGACTTGCCCAAGGTCACATAGCTAGTGAGTGTCAAGTCTCTGAGATGAGATTTGGACTCAGATCCTCCTGACTCTGCACTGGTGCTCTATCCACCATACCACCTAGCTGCCTCCTGGCATATAGTAGGTGCTTAATGAATCCATGCGGTGGATTCATATAGCTCCAAAATATGATTTTAATCATTTGGTTCAACCTCCTGACTAAAACTCTTGTTCAAACCTCTAAGTGGTAATGCTAATTGATTATAGTTTTGCCCTTCCCCCCCTCAGTACCTCCTCCTATATTATATAGATGCACAGGATCACAAGTACAACTCCGAGTTCATTGAGTTCAGCCTCCTCATTTTGCATGGTTATTAATGAGTCAGTGATTTCTGTAGGCTGAGCAGCGTGTCCATCAGGGCAGATCAAAGCCTTTCCCTCTAAGCCTACCTGTCTTGAGTGATTCTTCTATAGCCTTCTTTAAATCTTCTAAAGAGGATATTCACACTCCATTTCTTTTCATACATTATGGTTGCAAGGGCAACCCTCCACCTGTCTATTGCTTATCCCTTCCTCAGGCTCCTTGGCTGACCTACCTCACTTCCTAGTTATATGAGCCCTTGATATAACTCTACTCACATGCCCACCATTCTTGGTATTTTCCTTAAGCTTAACTTCACCCAACTATGTGGTTTTCCATGGCCCTCTGGCTATCCTATAATTTTGACACTTCTGAGTTCCTGATATTCCATCCTCTTTTCCTATAAGTATCAGTGGGATCATAGCAGTTTATGAAAATGAACTTCTGGAACAATAGGTATCTCAGGATTATTAAAATTGGTTCCAAATTTCCCATCTGCCATCATTCTAACATAATCTTCTCCTCTTCCTAGTCAATTCTGAATTCTGTTCATTTGATAAGCATTGTAGATTGTTTATGGAGTGGGTAAAAGAGAGAGATTTACATATATACACATACATGTATACACATATACATATATACATACACATATATATATGTACACACATATATAGAGATAGAGAGAGGGAGAGAGAGAGGAGAGACAGAGAGACAGAGAGAAACAGAAAGAGAGAGGGAGAGAGAGAGAGAGAGAGGAAGAGACAGTGAGACAAAGAGATGCCAGAGAGAGAAAGTTGATGCATATTATCTTACTGTTGATTAAGTTACCTATATATGAAACACCAAGTGGATGAAAATATCTATTGCCCCACTTATGCATATATGCAGTTGGATGGACGGTCCACAGAGCTAGTGTATCAGATCTTGGATAGATACTGAAAATGGAAAATACATTGGGCTCAGAATTGAATAAGTAGAGTAAAACAGTAAGTTGGCTTACCTTTGGAAAAATGAATGATTCTTTTAATGAATCCAAGCTTCTCCTTGAAACAAATGTTCAACTTTTTAAAATCAACATGACCTTTAATAGTAATGTTCCCCTAAAGGGTATTAGAGAAGTGGATTGATGGTAGGCATGAGCAGGTTGTCATGCATTAATAATAATTATAAATTGTTAGCATTTGTAAAGAATCTCAATATTTGCAAAGAATTTTATATATGTTACCTCATTTAAACTTCTCTATAACCAAAAGTTAGGTGTTTTTATTATCCTTATTTTGTAAATGAGGAAACTGGGGTTGAAAATGATTAAGCAATTTGCCTATAGTCACATAGCTAGCAAATATCTGAGGCAAATGAGAAATTCTACTAGATTACTGGTATTCAGAGAGTCATTGCATGACCAGAAGAAAAAAAAGATGGGCCAGTTAGAGAGTGAAAGCAAAAGATGCCTGTATGTCCATCCATTGGATCCTTGAAATGGCAAGAGCTCTGGAGCAGAGGTTCTTAACCTGAGGGTTCTAAAGGGGTTTTTTTTTAATGTTTTAGCAACTCTGTTTCAATATAATCAGTTTTGTTTCTGATACTGTACACTTTATTTTATCCATTTAAATCTATTGTTCTGAAAAATAAATCTACAGGCTTCACTAAAGAGGGCTATGATACAAAAAAAAGTGTAAGAAAGGACCCATGGGCTGGAGAAGGCCTCCTGGTGTGCTAAGTGGAGTCCTAGTGGGGGATTTATGAGAGAACAAGGATGAGACTCCTAGAGGATGGGCAGGCAGGGATGGGTGATAACCTGGATTGTTGGACACATCAATAAGATTGCAGTTGCACTAAATAATCAAGTTATGCTATAGACGTAAAGAATATGTCTACGTCATATACATACATGTGTATGTATATAATAAAGCACCAGACCTGGAGTTAGGAAGATCTGAATTCAAATCTGGCTTCAGATATTTCCTAGTTGTGTGATGCTGGGCAAGTCACTTAACCCTATTTTCCTCAGTTTTCTCATCTGTAAAATGAGCTGGAGGAGGAAATGGTGAATCACTCCAGTATCTATGCCAAGGAAACCACCAGAGGGGCCGTGAAGTGTCAAATATGACTAAAGCCACTGAAAAACAGCAACAAATATATGTACATACATGTGTATGTGTGCATATGTATATATGTGTAAGTATGTCTTTGTATGTACATATGTATGTGTGTTATATTCATCCCAGTGCCTTCCCATATATGTATGTGTGTGTGCACATATGCATACATACGCACATTATATATATACATGTATGGGAAAGCATTGAGATGAATGTGACATGAATATAATATCCATCCATACACAACTCCTTTAGCACCTATCTAATAATAACAATAAATTGTTTTTATGTAGCCCTTTGATGTTTGCCAAGCACTTCACCAATGTCTCATTTGATCCTCACAACAACTCTGGGAGGCAGGCACTCATTATTCATTTCTGTTTTAAGATGAGGAAACTGAGGCAAACAAAGGCTTCTGAGGTAGGATTCCAGCTCAGGTCTTTCTGACTACAGGTTCAGTGACCTGTCCATTACACCACTTAGCAGTTGTCATAATCTACTAATAAGCAATTGAAATGTCCAAAGACCAGTCTGCAAGGAGCAAAAGGTGGTCATTTGAATCCTTGAGACTTGGCTCTATACTGTATTCCCAAAGGAAAACTATATACATGGGATTTGGTGCTTAGTACTGATCATTATAGTCCATTGACTTCCGCTAAAGAATTCTAAAATAATAGCTCACCTTCCTTTAATAGTTTCATCTTTATGAAGCCCTTTACTCATAATAGCTCTATAAGGTATGTGAGGATCAAAGACATGTAACTATAAAGATGATTAATTGGTGACAACTCATTCTTTTGACCACTTCTGTTCAGTATCTTTTCCATTATGCCTCCTCTACTTTAACAGATTCCTCAGGGCTACTTCCCCATTAAAAACAATTGAATCCTCTTTTCTCACCTGACATTGCCAGACTAAGGGTCATTTAGTGACCCCCAACAAAAAAAAGTGAAAAAAATATTAGTGTTCATGATTCTTCAGGAAAGAAATGCCCTTGCTCATTCCCTTGCCTTCTAGGAGGAGGAAATATTTTCTTTTCAATGTTTGGGAATATGAATTAATGTATGGGGGAGAGGGGTTTAAACTGAAACCATGATCCGATGACAGATCATTAAAGCTGAAATCCACATGAAAAAACCAAACATTTCCCCTACAGTCATTCTCCACTTGATCATCATCACTTTCCAGTGAAACCACATAAATCCCTTAACTTTGCCTTGCACAGTGGGTGACAAACAGTGAGGGAGCTAGCTTTTCCTCTCTCCCTCACAATTGCTTTATCAACCTAGCAAAAATGTGGCTTCTTCAGTGTACCATCCTTTATACCTAATTCAACTTGCAATTAGCCCTCACCCCTCGAATAATGTATTAAGACACAGAGAAGGCCTACAGGAAACATGAAAACATATTGTGGTATGGGAAATGTACTTTGTTCCACCCTGATGTTTCATTTCTTCCAGAATCTTCTAAAAAGTGTGTGAGGTTATCATGGCCAAGGACACCGATATTTGAAAATAACAGCCTCACACCCCTATTTCTGTTATTTCAATTCAACGATTAAATAAAGGATTTATTCAATTCCTGCTATTTATAGTCAATGAATTAAGCGAATAATACTGAAAGTGCTTAGAATACAAAAACCAAAAAGAATGAAAGAAAGAGAAAAAGAAAGAGGGAAGAAGGAAGGAAGGGATAGAGAAGGAAAGGAAGGAAGGAAGGAAGGAAGGAAGGAAGGAAGGAAGGAAGGAAGGAAGGAAGGAAGGAAGGAAGGAAGGAAGGAAGGAAGGAAGGAAGGAAGCCATTATATATTAATTGTGTTATGTGAAAGGCACTGTGCTAGTGGTTAGGAATGCAGGACATAAGAAGGCTTCCTCGCTCTCTGCCAAGGGAAAGGTCCCACACATGTCTCTTTATATCAGTAACCATTTTGTGCTGTAACCACTAGATGAGCTTCCATTGTACTAAGGGTTTAGAAGTCAACAAAGAAGTATGTATGTGATTATTTGCAGAGGAAAAGGATAATAACAACCGAAGATAATAGCAAAGGTTTCCCATAGAAGGTAATAAGAAGCTGGTCTTTGAGCCAAGCTGGGGGGTCTCAGAGGTAGAAGGGAGGACACTATGCATTTCAGGCTTTGCAAAGCACACAAGTGAGATGATGGACTTGGTGACGAACACGTAAAACACTTCGGTTAGTATATAGAGGGTGTGAAGGGAAATAAGGTGAAATGAGCCTGGAAAGGTGGCAACGACAATGACAGCTAGCATTTATAGAGCACTTTAAATATGTTAGCTCCTTTGATCCTCACAACCCTTCAAGGGAGGTGCTATTATCATAATCACTTCACAGATGAGGAAACTAAGGCTGAGAAAAGAAAAAGTGACTTGCCCAGGGTGATACAGCTAGTGGGTATCTGAGATTGGATTTAAACTCAGGTCTTCCTGACTCCAAGGTTAGAATTCTATCCACTGTACTGCCTAGGTACCTAGGTAGGTTGGATACAGTTTATGATGGGCTTGAAATATCAAGTCAGTCATTAAACATTTATTAAGAGCCAATTATGTGCCTTGCACTAAGCACCAGGAATACAGAAAGAAACAAAAAAATAGACCCTGACCTCAAGGAATTCAAAATATTGGAGACAAGCCAACAAATATGTACAAACAAGCTTTATACAGGACAACTAAGAAATAATCAAGAGAAGAAGGAACTAATTAAGAGGGGTAAATGCTTCCTATAGAAGATGGGATTTTAGCTGAGACTCGAAGTCAGAGAAGCTACTTAGCAGAAATAAGAAAAGAAAAAATTTCAAGTGTGGGAGACATCCAGAGAAAATTTCTGGAGCCTCTTGAGGAATGGAGTGTCTTGTTGGAGGCTACTAGGTAGCACAGTGGAAAGAGCACTGGTCTTGGACTCAGAAAGACTCATCTTTGTGAGTTCATATCTGACCTCAGACATTTACTAGCTGTGTGACCCTGGGCAAGTCACTTCACCCTGTTTGCCTCAGTTTCCTCATCTGTAAAATGAGCCATAGAAGGAATGGCAAATCACTACAGTAACTTTGTCAAGAAAAGTCACAGAGAGTCTTGTTCCTGGAGGAATAGGGAGGAGTCCAGTGTCTAGACTGAAGAATACTTTGCAAAGAGTGATATATAAGAAGAAAGGTGTTGAGGGAAGAGGGAGGTTTTTAAAGTCCTTTGAATTCCCAACAGAGGACTTTGTATGTAATTCTAGACGTGATATGGAAAAGTTTAAGTAAGGGAGGTGACATGCACATTAGGAAAATAACTGGTGACTGGAGAGAAGATGAACTGAGTTGGGGGAGAGACTTGAAGCAGCTCCAACACCTGACTATTGCCATAATACAGACATGAGGTGATTAGGGCCTCTATCAGGGTGGTGGTAATGTCAGAGGACAGAAAGAAGTGTATTTGAGAGATGCTATAAAGGGGAAATCAATAAACAATGACAACAGGTTGAATGTGGAGGATAAGAGATGGTGAAAAGCTAAGGACGACCCCCTAGACTGTAAATCGAAGGGATTAGAAAGATGGTGTTGCCCTCAACAGTAATAGACAAGTTAGGAGGGGGAGAGGGTTTAACGGAAAAGATAAGATGTTCAGTTTTAAGCATGCTGAGTTTAAGAATTCTATCGGACATCCAGTTTGAGACATATGAAAGGCAGTTGGAGCTGATGACATCACAACATGAAGTAGTCAAGAGGGAGAAGAGGGCTCAGGATAGAACCCTGGAGGACACATACTCTGGATCCAGCAATGGAATTGAAGAAGCAGTGGTCAAATAAGGAGTAGGAGAACCAGGAAAAAGTAGTGTTCTGAAAAACCTAGAAAGTATAAGGAAAAGATGATAATCAAGAGTATCAAAGCCTGAAAAGAAGTGAAGAAGAATGAGGATTGAAAAAAGGCCATTGGATTTGGCAATTTGCTGGACACATCTATTGTAGATGGCCTTTTCAAGGCATTTATCCACAGAGGGCAGAAGAGCTATAGAATGATAGCAGGGATAGAAATATAAAATAAGATTTTTGTTTTGGTTTGGTTTTGGTGTTTTTTGAGGAAAGGGAGGACATGGACATGTTTATAGGCAGCAGGAAAGTAGCCAGTAGAGAGAGAGAGTTTGAAAATAAATGGTAGAGTAGGGACGACAGGGAGAAATCTGTTGGAGGAGACTCCAAACTGAGGATTTTGTGGTTTATCCTAGAAGCAACAGAGAACCGCTAAAGGCATCTCAAAATATGGTGATCTTCCTCTGGGCTATTCAGAAATCCTCAGGTACACATACATAGCCTTCAAGGTTAGGAAAATACAGGATATCTGTACATTGAAAAGTTTTCTGAAGAACCTGGAAGTTGTATAGGAAAACTCATATGCTGAAAATTCTTGAGCTATGCAAAAAAAAGGCAATTCTCTGTTGATATGTAGATTTCATAATCAACTGGCTAAATATGGGAAAAGCAAGAGAAGAGAAATAAATACTCATAATAACCCACAGTCACAGTTAAGTGCCTCTAGAAAGATGCATACCAGCTGCTACCATTAACAACACTTGTAATGTCATTTCCATTGCTTACAAAGAAGTAAGTAACATTGCAACTCCAGGGTGGTCCCTTTGGAGGGAAAGTCATGGAAATTCATAATGGAACATACTTCTGGGCTTACAGTAGCTCAGTGTCAGGGTGGTTATACCTAAGAGGAAGGAACTCATTACTTCTAGAGTAATCTATACTCTATATGAAGTAGTTCAACCTGAAAAAACACACGGGAGTCAACTGGGAGTGATTTGGCTCTCCCTGTCCATGTTTTGACTTTATCACAGAGGCAGTGTGCAGCTGGATGAGAGCAAAGATTGTATACCTCATGAAGATCCAACTTTCAAATCCACCATAAAATTAGAAGGAACTAGGTAGCGCAGTGGGTGGAACACTGGACCGAGGGTCAGAAATTCTTCAGCTCAAATCGAGCATCAGACACTTAATAGGTGTGTGACCTTAGGCATATCACTTAAACTCAGTCTACCTTAGTTTCCTCCCAGGATTATTGTGAGGTTCAAATGAGATAAAATTTATAATAAAGTGCTTTATAAATCCTTTTACTTACTGTTATATTATGTTATTTATTGTCATTAGTAGTAGTTGCTGCAGTAGTTATAATAGTAGTAGTAGCAGTAGTAGTAGTTGTGTAGTGGTAGTGGTAATAGTAGTAGTAGTAGCAGTAGTAGTAGTAGTAGTAGTAGTAGCATTGCTAATAGTTGTTGCATTAGTAATTACAGTGGTAGTGGTAGTGGTGGTGGTAGTGGTAATAGTAGTCAACAGTAGTAGTAGTAGTAGTAGTGGTGGTGGTAGTGGTAGTAGTAGTCAACAGTAGTAGTAGTAGTAGTGGTGGTGGTTGTGGTAAGTAGTAGTTGTAATAACAGTAGTTGTGGCGGTGGTGGGGGTAGTGGTAGTAGTAGAAGACCCTACAAACTAGTGACAATGTATAGTGGAAAAAATACCAACTCTGGCGTCAGGGAACTTGCCTTTATATCTCAGTTCTATTGATTTCTAACTTTGTGACCCTCCTCATGACCCAGCGTTTTATTTATAAGGTAATGTAGTTGGGGTCGATGACCCCTGAGGTCCCTTCCAGCTGTAAATATGAGTCCATTATTCTGCTATGTGACAGGCCCCCAATCACCAGAGCAAACGTCATGGTCCATCCAGCTGCTCACCCAGGCTACCATCTTGCCATCAGCACTTAATAAATGTGAGTTAAATGAATAATCACTTGGCTTCCCTGGACCTCAGTGTCATCACCTATAAATTAGCTCTGGGAGGCGCAGTAAAACTTCCAGTTTTGTCATTGAATGCAGCACAGAATTCTCTCATTTATAAGAAAGATTGGATGCTTACATGACATACTACAACAAAAATTTGTTCGTTATCCTTCAGAGATCCCTTTATTTCCTTTCCCTTTTCTTAGATTGCATCATTCATAAAGTTAGAGTAGGAAAGATCCAGGCCATCTAATTAAATATTTTTAACGCAAGGTCCATGAACTTGTATGTCACATATTTTGATAATCATGTTTGCGTATAATTGGTTTTCTTTGTAACCCTAAACATCTTATTTTATTTATTTATTTAATGACATCTTTCAGAAAAGGGGTCCATAGGCTTTACCAGACTGCCAAAGAGGTACAGGAAACAAAAGAAGTCTAAATTCTTTAATCTACCAGTGGTGGGGAACCTGCAGCCTCAAGGCCACATGTGGCCCTCTAGGCCACATAAGTGTGGCCCTTTCACTGAATCCAAACTTCACAGAACAAATCTCCTTAATGAAAGGATTTGTACTATAAAACTTGGACTCAGTCAAAAGACGGCACCCAGGGACTTAGAAGATCACGTGTGTCCTTGAGATCGAAGATTGCCCTAAAGTCTAACCCAGCCACCCATTTTACAGATAAAAACACTGAAACCCAGAGAGGTTAAATTACTTTCCCAAAGTCACATAACTAGTAAGTAGTAAAGCTATGAGCAAAGGCTTTATTTCCCCCCAGGTCTGCTGTCTCTAAATCTAGTTCTCATGCGCATTCAATTATAATTCACTTTACGTGGTTCTCAAGACCCTAAAAGAAAGAAATTCAGATTTGATGATATAACTGCAAAAGTTTTCTTTGGTTTTCCATCTTTATTGTTTCACTCTGAGAGATAGTAGGGCATGGATAGAGAGCCAGCCTTAAAGTCAGAAAGAACTAACTTTAGTTCCTACAAATGGCACACCATGGGCAAGTCATTTAACCTCTGAGTGCTCTGGGCAACTGTCAAAGACTATTAAGTCACAAAGAAAGTAGCATTCTGCCTTGATAGAAGCAATTTCCCCATTTGAAAGTTGCCTATGTTGAGGAAATCACAAGTCCATGCCCTATCCTTAATTATTTTTCTTTGAGACAATCAATTAGATAGTAGCGATGCTTCTAAAATCTTAAAAGAAGTCATGTATGTTCAGTCTGGTACCCACAAACTGATATGGTAAGACCTTGCCCATCACGTTTTGCTCAAAAGGTAGTTCAAGGATGCCCACAATGCCAACATTTTGTGTAATATGTAGTGCCCAGTTAGCAAAAACAGCTGCCTGACAAAAGAGAACAGCAAGAGAGAGCCTTTGTGTGTATTGTCTAGGAGACACCTGGGGAAGGGAGTGGGTGTAAGTGTGTTGAATTAGTTTAGATAGGACAATGGAGCCTGTTGAGTAGAACAGACAAAACCAGACTAATCAAGGTTAGTCTTCAATTACTGCCTACCTTTCTGAAGGGCTTTGCATGCTTCTGGTTTTATAGGTAATTTCTGAAAAGGAGCTTGAGAGAAATTGAATCCTACATTTTGAATCAACAAATTCAATTCAACTTAACCTAAGTACCTTCCATATGCCAAGCACTGTACTAGGCTCTGGGAGAAAATACTTGGGTCAGTAAGTTATATAAAGTTAGAACTATGTCTGCCAGGGATAGCAGAAAGAATACTGACTGTGGAGTCAGAGAGCATAGGTTCAAGTGCTTCCTCTGAGGCTTACTGTCTGCAGGACCTAGGAAAAATCATGACCCTCCTATGCTCTCAGTTATCTTATTTGTAAAATGAGAGAACTGGACTAGATAGCTTCTGGGGCTCTTCTGGCTTAGACCTCTGATCCTATGGAAATTCATTACATACATTATCTCATTAGACTCTCAACCTCTCTCTTAGTAGAATAAATGAACTTAATGTGATCCACAAGACATAAAATGGGAGTCTCAGGATTTCTGGGAATATAGATATTGACAATCTCTTCCAGTCTACTTCTGCTGCCCTGAAACTTCCTTCACCAAACTGGAAAGGGAGACCAAAGGTGACTGATTTGGGATTAGGAAAACATAATTTAACAACTTACAAATCCCATTTATTTTCTTATAACTTTTACACATATGTTCAATTGTGTCTGTTCATTCCAAATTTGGGGTGGTTACATGTATACAATGAATCAGCTGCCAAAATGATTTTTTAAAGTGCAGACAGATCCAAACATGGCACCCTTTTCTCAATAAACCCTACTGGCTCCCTATCATCTTCAGAATCAAATATAAAATTTTCACTCTGAAGTTAAAGTTCTTCATCACTTAGCCCCCCCAAAATAATTTTCCAGTCTTCACATACACATTATCCCATGTGTTTTGTGATCCAGTGACAATGTCCCCCTTGATGATCCTCAAACAAGATACTTGGCCTCCAGACTCCAGGAAGTTTCACTGACTGTCCCCATCCTCATCATCATCCCCATCCATGTTCTCCATCCTCAATTCTATCTTCTGGCTTTCCTGGCTTCCTTGAAGTCCCGGATAAAATCTTACCTTTGACTGGAAGCTCTTCCTAATCCCTCATTGTTATGATGCCATCTCAATGTTGGTTATTTCCAATTTATCCTATAAATGTTTGTTTGAACATAGTTGTTTACATGTTGTCTCTCCCCATTACACTTTGAGCTCCTCAAGACCAGGCTTGATCTTTTACTTTTACTACTATCTTCAATCCTTGGTTCACACCATGGTTGGCACATAGTAGATGCTTAATAAATGTTTATTGACTGACTGATTGTGGAAGTGAGGGATCCTATTCCATGAATATCCTTCTCAATAATATCATGGATATTTGGCAAACTAGTAAGGCTGTAAAGACAATTTCCAGATGTCATCAAAATATTACTAAACTATGTAAGAACTTTTTGAAAAAAGGAAAATGACTTCTAGAGTCACCTTTTAACATAAGACTAAGTTCCTTGACTTCTTACTTAAGGCCCCACCTAAGGCTCCAATCTACCTTTCTTACTTTATTTTTCATACTTTATTTTGCACTGCTTCTCTTTATGAACCCTACATTTCAGCCCAACTGTACTACTATCCATTCCCCAAACTTGCTACTCCATCTCTCATCTCTGGGTATTTGTACAAGTTATTATTCTTCAAGCTTGGAATGTATTCTATCCTCAGTCCCATGTTTCCAATGTGTCTTATTCCTTCAAGTCTCATCTCAGACAACCTGTCCTCTGTGATTTTCCTGATTTCCTCCCATTCCATCCAGTTATTAGTGTGTCTCAACTTTCCTTGTATAGACACTTATTGGTGTCCATGTTGAGTCCCCCACTTCCTCTGATAGAATGTAAGCTCTTTGACATCAGGGAATATTTCATTTTTGTCCTCGCATCCTTAGCTCCTAAAATCATGTTTTGCCCTTTTTTTAGAAAGAGGAAAGACTCTGGAATTGAAACTTGGGATTTGAATCACATAGGGAACTCCCAGTGTGGAAACATACTTCATAGATGCATGTCTGCAATTTTTATGTAACTTACAGGCTTAGAGAGTTGCCTAGGGACACTGAGAGATTAAGCAATTTGAACATGGTTTATGCTTAATAAATGTTTGTAGAACCGAGATTGAAAGTACATTGAATATTTCAAGTATTGTATATTGGAAATTATTTTCTCTCTGTTGCCTCTCACTCTAGTACATAGTCAATTAGGGCATATCCACATGTTCAGATCAGCTTAGGGAAAAAAATCCAACTGAATTCAAATAGCTCTCTACTAACTGCTGTGTCAAGAGATGAACAGGTCCTCAAAAAGTCTAGATGGATAGTGGGTACTACGTGTTCTCCATCCAACTACCTGTCATGGTCTGGATTATAGATTTGTTCATCCATTTGGTTTTTCCTGCATAGATTCTTAGGCTAAATTCTGTTAAGTGATTTATGAATCTCACTGAGGAGGTTTACTCTGGAGACTTTATGCAAGCAGGAAAATGTCCTCCATAAATAGGAATATCCAAAATCTTCACTATATATAGGAAATTCCCCCTTTCATTGGTACTCTGCCCTACATATTTTCTATGACATTGACAAATACCTTGGGTAAGCCTCTTTGTAAGACTTACAAAGGAAGATTTAAAAAAAAACACTGATAATTTTCCCTGATTGTCACAAAGCTTTTTTTTAGCCACAGAACTTCATGATTGGTAACTACATACTGTGTAATAATCCTTAGCAATTCATCCCTAATTCATTTCCTTGACTTCTCAAACTCCTGTCTCTGCGCTTATACCAATTTCTGGTTTCCATAATACATCTTCTCAGCTGGATTATGTATCTCATTTGCCCATCTTGTGCCTCTGATCCTCAGTAGGATAAAAGGGAGTCTCACATTAATCAGCATGTGTTAAAGTGTCCATTAGTAGAGCCTTTCCTCCACTTCCCTCTTTTTCTTTCTTCTTTCTTTTTTTTTTTTTTGGCTATATTGGCAGTCAATGAGAGGTGTTCGTGTTCAAATGTGTGGCTTCCTTAGCTTTTTAATCATCAATTCTTCCTGTTTCATGAGGTAGAGAGGGAGATTTTCTGTATTTATTCATCATCTTTAAAGCTGGAAGGGGACTTAGAGGTCATATAGTTTAACCTTTAATTTTCCAGATGTAGAACCCAGAGAGTCCTCCAGAAATTAAGTGACTTACCCAAGGTCACACAGCTAATAGGTAACAGCAGCAATTAGAATCCAGTTCTTATGGTTCCAAACCATTGATTTTTCCTTTTTTTACAACTTTACCCCCCTCCCAAAAGAAGCCATCCTTTGCCAATTCTTTCTAGTACATCCTTGGGGCTAGTTTGAACCATCCCTACCTATGATTTTATCAGTTCAGGGAACTACTGATAGGAGGTACTAGCCACATCTGAAAACATTTACTTTACCAATACAGATCAGAACCATTTCTATGAATTATAGTGTCAGAGAGTTGCTGGGTACCCCCATGAGATTAAGTGACTAACCCAGGGTCACACAGCCAGTATGTGTCAGAAGCTACAGTTCTTCCTGACTCTCCATCATTATATGCTGTCTTTCTGGGGATAACACAGGAGGGAGATACTGACTATAGACTAAATTTAGGATTTCCTCTTTATAAGAAATTCCTAGAAGAGGAAATACCTTCCACCAATACATATTGGCACCTCCTTTGGTGTTTATAGTCTTAGAGAATTGACTAGATGACCCAGAGTTTAAATGTCTTGTCCCAGTTCCCACAGCCAGTTTGTGTCAGAGGTAGGACTGATTTACTACATATGAAGTGGAACCTCTGAAAGTCAGGTGATCCAGAGGCAGAGCTTAGAAACAGACTTGAAGGATTTCTTCCAAAATTAAGAAATGACTCAGGCAACCTACATCCCCAACAGTAGTGAGGTGGTAACTATCTGGGGATTTTGGGGTGTATGACAGTAAAGGTCGACAAGTTTACCCATCCAAAATGGAATCCCATGTTGCCAGGCTAGAAGGATATTCAATGTGTATTTATACCAGGCTGTTGCTGCTTTCCAGGACCTCTACTTCACTCATGTTATTCAAGATCTGAACTATAGGTGCTAGATCTCTCTGAATGTCTGGATGCAAGAGTTTCTTCATGAGGCTGCTCTTGAGAGAGGAGACTAAGCATTTCTCAGCTCCAGGGCCACTCATGGTGACCCCAGCAGCCCCTGACTTTGCTCCTGGTCCCCCAACTCTACCACTTCCTACATTTGGATTTAGCTCCTCAGTCCAAGTTGTCATCGACAGTATCTGGAACAGTTCAGGACTGAAGAGAGGGAAAGATAGAACTGGAAAGAGATAGTTCTTTAAAGGAAGTCCCTCTCTGCCCTGATATCTACTCCCTGACAAATCAATGGTTTAGAAGGCTGCTATCAGAAGAGGACAGAGTCTTTCAACCTGACTTTGACTAAAGGCTGTGAGGCTCTTCTGGCCTTTTTGTACTGTCAGAGGAAACCCAAAAACAGATGAGCAAAGCAGCCAGAAAACTGATAAATAATGGATTATAACAAACCGACTAAAATGTAATGAAGCTGTCCATAAGGATCTAAGTTTGCAGAATTCACTTATAACTCTCCAAGCAATAACCATCAAGGGCCAAAGCTGGTCATTTTCTATTGGTAATGCCATGGCTGGAATCCTATTGTTATTGAAGAGGCACTGTCTCATTGTGTAACCTTGGGAAATACTAAGGCATATTGTACACCAGTTCACAAAGGCTGGCAAAAGTAAAGGTTCACAAAGCCCTTTTCCTAGATATAATCCTCAGCTCCTCACTCTCGCTTGTCCCCCCACCCCATCTAATATGTTACCATGTCCCATCAAGTCTACTCTCCCAACTTCTCTCATATAAGCCCTCTACTCTACTCTGACATTGCTGCCACTTCAGTATAGGCCCTCATCGCCTCATGCCTGGAGTATTCCAATAAGCTACTTGTTTGTCTCTCTGCCTTCAGTCCATCCTCCGCTTGACTTCCTAGAGCAGGTCAAGTCAAGTCAACAAGCATGGATTAAGTGCCTCCTATGTTCTAGGCACTATGCTAAGTGCTAGGGATACAAAAGATAAAAAGACTCTGACTTCAAGGAGTTTACAGTCAAGTGGAGGAGACAACATGCAAGCAATGACGTACAAACAAGTTATACACAGGATAGATTAGAAATAATCTGATCCAGAAGTCAACGGTATTGTGGGGGAACAGGAAAGCCTTCTTGAAGAAGGTGGATTTTAGCCTTGACCTGAAAGAAGTCAGAAAAACTAGGAGGTAGAGATGAGGAAGGAGAGGATCCTATGAAAGGGGAAGAGCCAATAAAAATACATTGAATCAGAAGATGGAGTGTATTGTGAGGAACAACATGGAGGCTGGTGTCACTAGACTGCAGAGTACCCAGAAGGAAATAAGGTATAAGAAGAAAGAAAAGGGAGGAAGGGGCCAGGTTATTACAAGTTTTCAAAGACAAACAGAGAACTTGATATTTGATCTTACAAGTAAATACATGTCACTAGAGTTTATAGGAGGTAACATGGTCAAACCTGCACTTTAGGAAAATCATTTTGACAGCTGAAGAGGGAATGAACTAGAGAGAGGGGAGACTCGAGACAGGGAGAACTCAAAATGTAATGGTCCAAGCATGAGGTGAGGAGGGTCTGCCCCAGAGTGGTAGTGATGGCAAAGGAGAGAAGGTGCTGTATGTGAGAAGTGTTGGGAATGAGGAATTAAAAGAACTTAGCAGCATGATGGATGTGAAGGATAAGAGTGAGTAAGGAGTCAAGGATGGCATTAGGTTATGAGCCTGGATGATTGGGAGAGTGACAGTGCCCTTGACAGTAATGGGAAGTGAAGTAATGATCCCTCCTTGTACCTCTCTCACTTGGTCCTTCTCTGTCTCTGTCTCTGTCTGTCTGTCTGTCTATCTGTCTCTCTCTCTCTCTCTCTCTCTCTCTCTCTCTCTCACACACACACACACACACACACACACACACACACACACACACACACACACACACACACATGCAAACTCACTCAATAAATTCCAGTGACTCCCTACAGCCTCTAGGATCAAATATAAAATCTTTTCTTTGCCTTTAAAGCCATTTATAAGCTGGGCCCTTCCTACCTTTCCATTTTTCTTACCCTGTACCCCCCTCCATATACTATAGAATCAGTGATAGCATCCCCGTTACCATTCCTTGCACAAGGTGGGCCATCTCTCAGCTGTGCATTTATTTCAGAGGCTGTTTTCTCTCCATGGATAGAATGCTCTCCCTTCTCATCTCCAGCTCTTGGCTTCCCTGGCTTCCTTCAAGACTCAGATAAAATTCCACCCTCTGCAAGAGACCTTTCCTCCTCTCTCTTAATGCTAGCACCTTCCCTCTGAGATTAAATTGCAGTATGGCCTGTATACCTTTGTCTTTACACCACTTACCTATTGTCTCCCCCTTTAGATTTTGGGCTTCTTGAAGGCAGGAGCTACTTTGGGCCTTTTTTATATCCCCAGTAATTAGCACAGTGCCTGGCACTAGCAAGTGCTTAATACTCTCTTGTTGACCTGGTTGGTAAATTTTCCTCACAACAACCCCAGGAGGTGAGCAAAGCAGGTACCACTATCCCCATTTCACAGATAGAGAAACTAAGGTTTAGAGAAGGATAATAACTGCACATGACCACACCAACAGTTAGTAGATTTCCAGACTTGCCTTCAGCCTCAGGAATCTCCCAATGTCAAGTTCAGGACTCTTCAGCCCACACTCTGTTGACTCTCAAATCACTGTGTTTCTTTGGATTTGTTTCTTCATCTGATGATCTCAAGGTCTCTTTCACAATCAAACCCTGTACTTCTGAGGCACTGGCTGCACCTGGAAACATAGAGAGGCCTGGGTTTTATTCTTGTGTGACTGCAGGCCCCCCTCATCAACTGCCTGGGTTCTGGTGTCTCCAGCTGCCCATTGACTGACTTTTTTAAAAAGAGATCTTCATTCAGAAGAAATTTACACAAGTGCAGAAGGATGATTATTACTTTAGCTAGCAGATAAAGGATGTACATTTGTTTAGTGAATGCTTTGTGAATCAAGAGACATAAAGATGGAATTATTCCTATAGTTTTTGTGGCTTGGCCAGCTTATTGAGTTTGAATGAACTTTTCTAAATTTTCTGCTAACTTCATACCACCACAAAAGCTGGAATGAAAGACCACTTAATTACCTGAATCAGAGCCTCTGAAATGTGTGAGTGTCCATGGCAGGAGGGGGGACTCCAGTCCCTGTAATTAGGACCACTGAATTGAAGCAAATTGTCTCCACCAAGGAAATGCGGGCAGTGTTTTGCAAAAGCTGTGCAATGGGTCAAGAACTTTTTGAACTATGATGATTATGTCAACAGATGCTTTCCCATCTGCTTCCTGGAAGAAAATCACAACTTTCTTCTCCCGACGTAGCATAACAAGACCATGAGGGAGACAATCTTAGTTGGAAGAAATTAAAAATTTATACAGCATCAGGACCTTACATGTTTCCATGATCTTATTGGCTCAGAACACAAGCAGATTATCCAATGTCTTTCCATCCTGTGTAACTCCTGCCCACATCCTTCCATAAATCAGTCTAATCAGGACATAACTGTAATATCACTTTTAGATCTTAAACAGAGCACATAGGTGACTCAGTGGATAGCTTGTTGGGCTAAGAGTGAGGAAGACACCTCTTCCAGAGTTCAAATCTGGCCTCAGACACTTACTAGCTGTGTGACCCTGAGCATGTCACTTGACCCTGTTTACCTCAGTTTCCCCATCTGTAAAAGGAGAAGGAAATGGCAAATCATTCTAGTATGAAAATCCCAAATGGAGTCACCGAAAGTCAGACATGACTGAAAAACAACTACATAACGATATCTCAAACAAGTATCATAGGGTATAAAAGAGAGTGTGAAACTTAACTTTCCACCCTTTCAGTGTCAAGTCACATAAATACAAAACAGTAGTCAAAGTCAAGGGAAAGGAACCTACTTATTTATTTAACTCATGACAATAATACAAAGCACTTTAGTGTTTGCAAAGTACTTTATAAATGTTAGCTCATTTTATCTTTACAATAACACAATGATGTAGATATTATTACTTTCCCCATTTTACAGATAAGGAAATAGAGGCAGACAAAGGTTAAGTGATCTGGCCAGGGTCACACAACTAGGAAGTGTCTGAGACAGAATTCGAATTCAAGTCCTGTGCCTCTACCCCCTGTAGCTCTTAGCTACTTCTTACATGCACTGAATAATGTTTTCAGTGAAAAAAGAGATTAACAAATGAGTAGCTTGAAAGACCCCCAGTTTGGTCTTCTAGTAAATTCAATTCAATTTAATAAACATTCAGGTAGTAAATAAGGTAGTACACTAGATGGTTGGAATAAAATGACAAAAACAGAACAGTCCCTGGCCTGAGGGAGGTTACATTCTTTTTGGGAAAGAGAACATGTACACCAAGAAATACAGATCAAATACACAAAGCAAGATCATGAGGGAGAGAGCATCTATAACAGGGGACAATAGGAAAGGACTCATAAAAAGAGAACTTCTGCACTTTGCTTTTAGGAACGTAGGGATTCTGAGAAGCAGATATAAGGGGAGAGCATATTGTAGACTTGGGGAGACTTGCCTGCATAAAAGGCATGGAGAGAGGAAATGTAAAGTCATTTATGGGTAACAGTCACTCATTTTTATTGGATTAATGAATTCAAGCAGAGTAGTAGAATTAAATAAGTAAACAGTTTGGTGGAAGCCTTTTTGCTGAGAACTTCAAATACCAGGCTGAAGATTTGGCATTTGATACTAGAAGTGACATGGAACCCCTAAAGATTTTTGACATAGATCTACAATTTAGAAATATAATTTTGGCAGTTCTGTGGAAGAATAATTAGAGGCCATTTTGGAGGCTATCACAAAAATCGAGACAAGAAATGACGAGTACCTAAACTAGAATATGAGTAGGTAGGGTAGGTATGAGGTTTGTTTGGAGATAGAATCAACAAAACCTAGCAAATTGCATGTGTACTTTCCTATGGGTTTTAGGTCTCAAAATAAGTTGAATTTATGAGATTGTCAGAGCTTCAGCCTAGCCATGATGTCATTGCTTCTTCCATTGCAAGAAAAGCTATCTAGTCCAATCCTATCTAGGTGGTACAATGGATAGAGAACTGGACGTAAAGTTAAGGACACGAGTTCAAAGTGTTCCAAAGGTAATTTAACTTTTGTCTCAGTTTCTTCGACTGTAAAATGAACATAATAGGACTACTTCACAGGACTGTTGAGAGGATCAAATAAGATTAATTCATATTTGTAAAGCATTTAGCACAGTACCTGGCATATAGTGGTTGTGTAATAGTGCTGTTTCCTTTCCCTCCCTTGTATAGAGAGTAAGGATGGTAGAAAAATTATTTGAATATAACTCCTATTTATGAGATATTTTCCTTAATATTCTAAGTTAATCAGGTGACCCCATTTCAACCAAAGAACCAATTTGTGAGGTAATGCCATTGTCCTCCCACTGACCTTTTCAATCAGATATCATTGGACGGTCCCACATACACCTAAGGGACAAAGTCACAAGCAGGTAGAGGATGTGATGCCAACTCTTAGCTCGTAAAATCAACAAACCGAACTGAATTTGTCACTTGGTTCTCATAATGGAGTTATGAGACACAGAGGTGAACTGCTAGGAAAAACAATTTCCCAGGGAAATAGAAATACGAAAAGAAATCAAGATCATGCCAGGACAAGTGACAAAGCAACGGGAAGAATGAAGACCGACAGAACTCTTGGGTCAGATGAGACTGATGTCTGCAATTACAAAAGAAGCACAATGAAAGAGATGGATTCTTAACTGGGGAAATTACACCTTTCTCTTGGCAACTCAGGGAATACTCATGGGTTGGGAAGAAGTAAATTTATGTATCGAGTCTTAACGGCTGTAATGCCCACCCATACTGTGTTGACTGAGAACAGAGAGTGTCTATTATAGAATCAACAGTATCATATTCTTCAGCCAGGTAGTTTTTCCCCTACAGGTTTGTACTTAAGTTATAAATTACAACAAAATCAAAGCCAAAAAACTTTTCAAGGCCAGAAATGCTCTAAATGCGAGTTGAAAACAGAATAATTTTTGAAGGCTTAGGTTAGGCTATTTAACTTTACTCATCATTATATCATTACTATTACTATCACTTCTATAGCATCAAGTCACTTTTGGTCTAGACCAAGAGTTCTAGATCTTTTGTTCTCAAGACTCCTTTGCACTTTCAAAAATTATCAAGCATTCCTGAAAGAGTTTTTTGTTTATATGGGTTATATCTACTGATATGTACATCTATATCTATATGTATATTCATAATAATATTAAAATGTTTTTATATCTAATATGGTAAGCATTAGAGATCAAATATTTTCATAGTAATACAAAGTTTTATTTCTAATACTTACCATATTAGTATGGTAGCTAATACCATATTAATAAGTATTAGTAATCAAAACATATTATTGTTGTTATGAAAATAGTTTTGACCTTGTAGATGCCCTGAAAGAGGCTTGGGTACCTACAGAGGTCCCTGGACCACATTTTGAGAACTATTGATCTAGATCTATTATTTCAATGCTTTGGATTCTGATTCTCCTAAAAATAGAAGTTGTTCCAGATCAGATGGTTCCTAAGCTAAGAAAACCATTTAACCATATAATTAAGATAGAACCTTCTACAAGGCATTTCCATTAAAATTTTCTGAAAATGTTCAACAGAGAACTCAACTGAGTTCTCCATCTATAGTCCATTGAGTTCTAAGATGGATATGAGTTAAATTCATATCTAAAAAATCATAGGGTCATAGATCTAAAGACATAAGAGACCTCAGAGGCCATCTGGGTATATCCTTTTGTAAGGAAACTGAAGCCTAGGAAGTCAAATGCTTCACCCAAGGTCAAACAGGTAGGAAAGATCAAAAGTGGGATTTAAATCTAGGTCCTCTTGCTCCAGAGCCCATAGTTTTCCCAGAATTCCTTTTGTGGAAAGGGCTATAGATCAGCAATTTGCCTGAAAATTACAGAGTTGTCCGTTGGCACTGGTGGTGTCAGGTTTCTTTCCAGAGGTCATATAGGAGGAGTCTTACTTGGGTCTTCATTACTCCACAACCAACCCTCTTCTACCATTCTAGGTCACTGAATTCAGATGGCTCTGGAGGAGAAGTGAGGCTGGTGACCTGCACAGCCCTCCCTCACTCAAAACAAAGTCAAGTGCAAGTCATGTCATTATTTCTCTGATGGCATGGTCTTCTTCGGCAACAAAAGACAAACACACACTATCCCAGGCAGCCTCTCAGCAGCACACCTAAGTCTTTACACCTGAAATTGGAAGAAAAAAGTTTATCTAAATCTGGTGGCTAGATCCTTGGGTGCACGAAGCTCTGTGATAATTCTCTTTAGTGAGCACCTGTCTTCTTCCCCATGGGAAGACCCCTAGTCTTGCATTCCCTGTGGAGCCAGAAGCACTCCATTCTCCTCCTCTTGTAAATGCTCTTACTTGATGAAGAATACCAAGGTCATTCCTGTCTTTGAGTACCCTGTGTTCACAGTTCCAATAGGAAACCCTAAAGTACAGTGGAGCATCCAAGTTAATCCTGCTCTGACGCACACACTCTTCAGAGGGTTTCCTGTCATTGTCACAGTCACGAGCTTGCTTTTTAAGGAGATAACCAGTAAGTTGTCTCTTTCATGTGGTGAGAAGTACCAACCTCTGAAGGAATCTTCTTTCCTTTTGACAGATGGTTTTGTCTTGGTGAAGAGAAGGGAAAGTCATGCCCTGCTTTAAGCAGGTTATTTCCCACCACATCACTCAGGTGAATGGCAGGGGTATCTTCCCACATGCACAATGACAGTAATCTACCACCTAAGCATCTCATTCACATCCACTGATGGTAAAGGAAGCATCCCATTCACTGGGTTCATGACTTCATGATGCTCACATTAATTAACTAATGAAAGCATTCTTTTTTGTGTGTCTTTAAAATGTCAAGACTCAAAATAGTTGCTTGGTAGCCTTATAATTGTTATATCCTTCCACTCCCCTCAAAAAAAATAACCACTTCTTATTATCTTGATTTGGAGGTTTCTCTGAATTCTTTCAAGGTTAAGATCAAATCCTACCTTCTACAGTGAGTCTTTCTCAATGCTCCTCCCACCCCACCACTACTTCCTTCTCACTTTGTATATCTTGTATGTACATTGCTTGATTGTTGTCTGCCCCCAATAAAATGTTAGGTCCTTGAGGTCAAGAACAAAGTATTTATTTTTCATTTTTTATCCCCAGTGTTTAACACTATATCTCAGGTACATAGTAAGTGCTTAATAAATGCTTGTTGACTGAATGAATGACTCTGGAGTCTCAAAATCCTATCAAATGTAATACAAGCTCCAGCAGGTCCTACCAGTATGGAAAGGTTCTGAAAATGAACTGATAACAAAATGTGTTTCTATTACCTGAGAACCATGCAAGATGACCTTAGGAGTTCATGATAAGATTGGCCAGAGTGGGGCAAATTGATTGGCCATACCAACTATACAAGACCATCTGCAAAATCATCTAATTGGTGGAAGGAGTATCCACACTGATGAAACCAGAAGTCCTTGGTGTATGTAGTACATAGAGTTCTGAACTTGATATCAGGAATAGTGTGGCTCAGATTCTGCCTCAGATATGGGCTATGTGATCTTGGACTAGTCATAGCTACTATCCAGCCCTATGTGTGTGATTCTGTTTTCTATTAGGTCATTTTTCCCCTGGCCCTCTAGTTTCATTGGTATAGGAAGTTCCTCACTAAACAAGCTTCCTCTACCAATACAGATCAGCAATTGCTCTGCAACTTACTGACTTAGAGAGCTCTGAGAGACTCAGTGATACTCAAAGTCACATAGTCGGTATGTGTCAGAGGCAGGATTGAACCCCAGTTTTCTTGACTCCAACTCTGCCTTCTTATCCTTTACTCCACAATGTCTCCAAATGACCCATTCGATCATATGTCTAACCTCATTAGAGTAAGAGTTGACATTTTAAAATAAATGCCCATGAAAAGGTAAATTGTATTCTTATTAAACCAGTTGGTTAGAAGAGTATGGCTAGACTGACCTGTGTTGATCTCAAAAATTCTCTGGATTCTAGCTTTCCCCCCTATTGTAGACTTTTTCATAGGCCTTTGAGAAAAGGATGTTATCAAGATATTCCACTGAGTGTTACAGTAGACAGACTTTGACTTTGTTTGCAGAAGATGCTATTTACCTACTGGATATTTAATAAATGTTTTAGTCTGCCATTTACACATGGCACTGTCCTTTGGTGATCTCAGTTACATGCTACAAAATTTGCCTGCCTTTGCAAAAACTCAATTTTTTCTCTATTAGCATTCTACCAGGTGGAGAGGGTGGAAGGCATGTCCACATAGCTTCCAAGTGGGTCAGAGAGCACCCAAAGGGCATATACTCTCCAGTTCCCATGTCAATATAATGCAGGTTCACTCTATTATGTGGAATAGATATACTATATAGCAAATGCCATTTTACAATTGAATGCCATGGTAATATAAGAGAAATACCTGATAAGACGGGAATGCAAGAATGAAAATCCTCCAGTAAACTTAGCTGAAAGTTTGGGAGATGGGGCAGAATAATATGAGCAAGTGAAGTGCTATGGACACCAGCAGACTATGGCTGCTTATAACGATCAGAATGTAGCAATGCTTTTTCTTTTCCTCCATTTTACACCTCTCCATTATCCATTAGACCATGACTCCAGTTTTCCTTTAACTCTACAATAACAACTCCCCTTTCTCTCCCTTCCTTTCTCTTCATTCCCCCATTTCTTCTCCTCCTTTTCCTCCTCCTTCTCTTCTTTTCTTTCTCCTTCTTCTTCTCCTCATTATTTTTATTATTCTCCTCATCCTCCTCCTTCTCCTCCTCCTCCTTCTCTTTCCCTTCTCTTGTTCTCCCTCTCTCACTCTGATATATCCTTCCCTCTCCCTCTCTCCTTGACTTCCTTTACCACCCCCCTTCAAAAAAGACCGTGTGATAGGACTAGTCTCTAGTATCATGGTTTTCACTATCTCATTGGATTGGCCTTAGTCCTGGTAAGGATTTTAATGGTCATCTAATCCAACCTCCACATTTTACAGAGGGGGAAACGAGGACTAGGGGAGATTAAATAATTTGTCCAGGGTCCAGCTATTGAGTGATGGAGGCAGGATTTGAACACAAGTCCTGTGACTTCCCACTATACCACACCAACCTGCAACCCCCTCATTTTACCCAAAGTGGTTAAGTAACTTGCCCATGGTCACATAATATAATACACCAAAAAAGCATGCTGGAGTAGGTGTCCGAGGTCCTCAAATCCAGTGCTTTCGACTATATCAGAGGTTGCTCCAAACTTGAAAATTCTTTGAATTTAGATTTCAATGTTTGTAAAATGAAAGCATAACCTGCTTTATCAGTGCCACAAGTTTGAAATTCTATATATACTATTTCACTTTTTAAAACTTAAAATTGACCAAGAAAAGACTCTTGTATTCTCCATTTCCATATTGGCCCTGTTACATTTCATGAACCAATTTATATCAGGATTCATCTGACTATGAAGCCAAGTCTTCATGTTTCTTATTCATAAAGTGGGGAAGGATGGACAGAATGACTTTTAATGTCCTTTCCAGCTTAAATCTATGATCATATAATCCTTTTTTATTTAAAGAGAAATAAAAATCTTAGGTAGAAAGATAATCTTAGCCCATACCTATCTAATTGGGCAGGATGTATCTGTCTTTTCTCTGAAGAGTTAACAATGTGATTAACAATCTGAGCTTTAAAATTTAAATTGCTTTTTATAATGTATTTATTTTTCAGTTCTCAACATTCACTTCCACAAAAATTTGAATTCAAAATTTTCTCCCCATCTCTCCTCATTGTAGTGAAGATTGCAAAATGAATGAAAGATTCCAGTGGAAAGAATACAATGGTCATAGTAGCTCCTTACATCATGCAAATTGTTTTTTTAAAATAATATTTTGTAGTTTAAATCTTTGCCAAATTTCTTGTAAAACTGAAATTGAAAACAATCTGAGGTAACATAGCCAGTTCCATCCTTTATTTAATTAGTTTCAATGTATGCATGTCTCTGGGAGGTCTCAACAAATGTGGAAATGGAATTTCTTGCCACAGAGTATAAAGAAGACATGCTTGCTATAGATAAGCAGGCTCCATTCTGAAATGATAAGAGTGAGTTATAGTATCTTTGTCACAGGATTATGGAACTATAAGCAGGTCTAATACGATGTCAACAAAGAACCATAAGTTTGATCAATGGTGGCTCTCTTCCCCACCCCAGCCCCCACCATCACTATTTGAGGCCAGGCTGCTTCTGGAAGAACTCATCTCAATTAGGGAGACATCTAAGGTACCCATCATGATCCCAAATGAGACTGACAGCTTTGCTTAAATCCCTGACATCTCTGGTTCAGAGAGCTCTTGAGTTACATCATTATAGGCTTTAACGCTTATGCCTGCTGTTGAATCGTACTGTGTCATGGACCCAAAGATCACATTTGGTCTGAAGATACCAGAGCCACTGCAGTGCTTGCTCAGAAATAGAGCCCAGCTCCCTAATTCCATGCTTGGAGGGACACCAGAATTAACAACCCTCCAATCTATCAGCAAACATTAATTAGACACTTACTATGTGCCCAACACTGTGCTAAGCCCTGGGAATGCCAAGAAAGAGCAAAAACAGTACCTGTCCTCAAGAAATTTACTATCTCAGTCCATACAGGAGAGATATAGTGTAGGTAGAAGGTAACTTCCATGGATCTACTTGAATTGACTTTACTATGGAAGTGTCATTTCAATGTCACATAGCTAATCACCCTCTCTTCCTTTGTTTCATTACTGCAGGTAATGAACTTAACTCAAGAAGTCTCACAATTAAGCAAAGATATGAAGAACATTATGACTCTTCTGGAAAATGTATTAATGGCCCCCAAGCCTGCAGGGTTTTGCTCAGTTCACAGTGCATCCATGTGTCCTTCTATTGAGAGTTTACAGAATAGAATGACTTGGACAGCGCACCAACCTTGTATGCACAAGCAAGCGGGCAAGACTGCCTGCACCAAAGCACACCTTTGTCATGGTAACAGCATGTCTGGCATTTGGGAGATGGAGCGTGCCTCTGTTGGAAGCAGCCCCCAAAGAACTGGAGCCAATGAGCAAAATCTTTTGGACAGTGAACTTTATCATTGTTCAGGCCTTGACTATTCCCCAGCCCATTATCAGGTCATCCGAGAGGGTCCTTTGCAATTTATAAGGTGCACTTCTCCCCATTCAGATACCACATTGACCCCTCTCCAGTCTATTTCAGCAACTCTCTCATCTTCAGCATGTTCTTCCTCGGAGACATCCTTGCACCTTGTGCTCCCCAGCAGATCTGAGGAAGGTAGTTTCAGTCAAGGGGCAGTCAGTTCTCTCAGCCTAGAAAACTTGCCTGGCTCTTGGGACCGTGAGGGCATGCCATCCCTTCCCATAAAACCTTCCGAAGATTTCCCTCTGGAAATCGTAACAAGCACAACAGACGTGAAAGATAACAAGGCCATCAATGTATAATGACTGGACTGCAAAGGGGACCCTTAGCATATATGATGCGATTCCCCATTTCAACCTCATTGCTGCATGACTGCTTTGGTTTGCCTTTTCTCTGCTGATGATGGAGATGAAGCAATGTGGGGCACCTAATATGAAAGAACAAGTGGGTAGGAAAAGGTGTAACCTCATACATACCATAGAAAACCATTTCTAGATTCTAGAAGCATGTGGAAAGCATTTTCTCTATTGGTATTAACCTTTTGGTCTGTTCCACAGACTTTGGCAATAGTCCAAACACCCCAAGGGGTCACAGCAGCTGGAAGTCCAGGACAAAAGAATTTTATGGCTCACTTTTTGTTGTGGGAGCCTTTTGTGGCTTGAAGCAAAGGTTTTTCCTGAGTGCCTGTTTATCATTCCTGAACAATATCCATAGCGCTGTCGGGCTCCTGGTGCTCCTGGCTCCTGCTGATCTATTTTTTTTTCTGTTATTCGAAGGCAAAGAGACAATTATCCCTGCATGCCATCCAGACAATCAGCCGGATAGAGTTGGTGGCCAGTGGTTAGCTGTTGCACGCTATTTGTCATGTAAATGAAACTCCTTTATTTATCAAAAAAAAAGGCTATTTTTATATCCTTGGTATGAAATATGTATTTAAAATATTTATAAAGAGATTAATGTTTTGTTTCCATTTTGGTAAAAAGAAAAAAAGCTTGCTGTTTTAACCAGAAATGCCCTACTGTTGTGTATAGTAGATCAAATTATTTATTATTAAGAGGATGTAGCTTAAGAAGGAATCCCCTTTTATCTGCATGCTGTTTGGGACAAATATATCACCATACTGGTGGAATACCAATAAGAAAATAGAGTAATATTTTATTAATAAAATAAAAATATGGAATGTCAGTCAAAATGTTAAGTCAAATATATTAACCTTGAAACTGTGTGATGTGGTACCCTCTTTATGCACAGGGGCCCTTGCTAATAATTCCATGAAGACTATTTCGATGTGTGTGAGACAAGGAAATTGACCGATGAAATTTCATACTTAATCTAAGAAACTTGGGTGTTTCCTGTCTCAGAGGGAAATCAGAGACTTCCTCATTCTGAGTAGCATACACACCAGGGATCTGCCCTCTCTTCAATTACTTTCATACATCTTATAGAAAAATGCAAATTCAGTTGTTCCAAGTAATAATATTATAAACCCCTCTGTTTAAATTCTTTTATTTATGTACATAAGAAGGACCACAATTTAAGACCACAATTCAAAGGACCAAGCAAATTTTGTATCAATCAACATTCCTTGTTCTTCTAGTTAAGATGACTTACACCTAAATGCTCTAGTTCTATGTAGCTGCCATATCAAATGCATAACCCACAGAATTATTTACATTATTCCATACCACTGATAGGAAATGCTAGGAAAATTCCATGACTTAATACAAATTAAGAATCCTGGGGAACCACTCAGAAATTATGTAGGTCCTCATCCTTAAACCTGCCTAGAACAATTAAGGAAAGGGAAAATTTCCAAGGCAGTAAAAAACACATAATTACCATTGCAAGAATAATTCATGATCCATTCCTACCGGACCTCACACACTCTCCTCCCCTTCCCCCAAAAATCCCACTTATTTTGGCCAACTAATTATACATTGTATGTGCTTGACATATAACTGGATAAATCATTTTATCTAAGAGAATTATCTTAATAATTTACTTCTCAATTCCCCCCTTTTAGCTAGTTTAACCATCCAATCCAAGAAGCATTCATTAAAAGATAAACCACAAACATCTGCCCTTGAGGAGCTTGCATTCTACTAGGAGGTTATAACATCTAAGAATAGGGGACAACAGCTATGATAGACATTAAAGGAAAGCAAGACTTCTAAGAGTAAGTGATGATGAGAGAGTGCATTCCAAACATGGGAAACAGCCTATGCAGATGCACAAAGGAAGGAGATAGAGTGCTGGGTCTGGGCAACAGTAAATAGGTGGGTTTCAAAGGAATATGCAATCAGTCCCAAAAGATAGTCTAAAGGCAGATTGATAAAGTAACCTACAGCATCCTCTAGGTGTAAGGGAAAGACAAAGAAAGGAAAGGGGAAGGAAAAAGAAGAAGAGGAGGAGAAGAAATTGGAGGAAGAGAAGAAGGAGGAAAGGGAAGTACAAGAGAAGGAAAGAGAAAGAATGATGTTGTTAGAGATATGCCAGAAGAAGAGATTAGATGAAAATCACAAATGTGGCATAGAATGATATCATGGTAATGATTGAAACTTTAATCATCCATATTTCTTCATTTTATCTGTCAAAAACAGAGAGGCTGATATGTTTGTGATTTAGCTTAATGATCATTTCAGAAAAAAAAGTAGAAGGAAGAGAGAAAAAAAAAACTCTACTCAGCTGCCAGAATGTCTTTTCTGAAGAACTGTTCAACCATGTCAGTCCCCAAATGAATAAACACAAATGGCACCCAAATACCTCTAGAACAATGAGGAAGTCCTCTATTTGTCGTTTGAAGCTCTTTACAACTTGATCCCTTCATAACGTTCCAGTCTTCCTCCATATCATTACCCTTCTTGCCCTTCATGTCCTAGCCATTGTGGTTTATTTGATATTCCTCACACAAAGCACAGTGCCTGGCTTACGACAGGTACTTCACAAATACTTCCTGATTAATTGATTGATTGATCCAGCAACGTAGTATTTTGCAGGAGAATTCAGCCCATGTGTGGTAGGAAGCTCCTGAGAATCAAATTCTGAAGACACAGAAATAAATCATCTCACTGAGGGGAAATGTGGGGGCTGCCTAGAGACTGATGTGGATGCACAGGGAACTCACTGACAAATTCAGACACTGAAAAGGCACCAGAAGATTGAAGCAAGAGAGAGTAACTGAAAGTAAATACAAAAGTAACCCAGTCCTTTAGGAATTCCTTTGCAAGTGCTGAAGCCCAGAATGTGCTAAGGTTGGGAAAGAATGCTAGAAACAATAAAAAGCTGTGATGGAGGTTTTTTTAAAGACATATGGAAGTGAGAGGATGCTGAAAGAGGAAAGCTGCTTGTGGTTGACAGAATAATCATAATGGATGATGAGGAAGATTTTGAGCTATTCAACTCTTATTATACTAGTTCTCTCTACCAAAGAGAATAATCTCTGAACTTGGAAAAATAGAACAAAAATGGTGAGCAGGGAGCAGAAGTCAGGATAGACGAGGAAATGATAAGGCGACATTAATCTGCCCAGATTAGTGGACCTGGATTATATCCTCAAGTACTGAAAGGACCAGTGAGCTATTAATGGTTTAAAAATGATAGTCTTATAAATTGAGAAAGCTGACAAAAGACTAAATATACTATTCCAATGTTTTAAAAGAGAACTAAATAGAGTCTGCAAACTACAGACCATTAACTATGGAACTTTTATGTCTTCTAAGTTCTGGAACATAATATTATCAACAAACTCTCATAGTATGTCTAGTATGTATTTAGCACTGATGACACAAAAACAAAAATGGAAAAAAGTGAAATATTTTCCCTCAAAAATGATGGCATATGATCAATTAGAAATGGAAATAGTAACCACTAAAAGCCAGCGTGTCTTCGTCAAGTATACCAGACCAACCTCATTTCTATTTTTAAAAGCCTTACTAATATAACAGATCAGGAGAATGTCCTAGGCACAGTGTTTCAGTTTGTTTGTTTGTTTAAGCAAGACTTTCACAAAACCTTGCATGCCATATTTCTTGTTAAGATGAAAGGACACAGGTTTCAATGATAATACAGTGAGATTTGGAACTTATCAAAGTACCAGCCCCAAGAATATTCATTAGGGGGTCATTAACAACTAGGAAGGAAGCTTTAGATGACATAATGGATAGAGCATTGGCCCTAGAATGAGGAAGACCTGAGTTCAAATCTGGTCTCAGATACTTTACTAACTGTATAACTCTGGTCAAGTCACTTAAACCTGTTTGCCTTAGTTTCCTCATCTGTAAAATGAACCAGAGAAGGAAATAGCAAAACACCCTAGTCTCTTTTCAAACAAACCCCAAATGGGGTTATGAAGAGTTGGATATGACTGAAAAATAACTAAACAAGAAAGCAACCTACAACGAGAAAGGAGTTCTCTAATGAAAGCTCCAGGGTATGTCCTCGATTCTGTCCTGCTTTATACTTTTTTTCAGTACTACTCATGCTGTTCATTTCACTCTACCTCAATTCATATAAGTCTTCTGAAGTTTCTCTTAAACCAACTACCTCTTTCATCATTGTCATAATAGTGTTCCTAAAGGAAGGCTCCAGGGTATGTCCTTGATTCTGCCCTGATTTATACTTTTTTTTTCAGTTCTACTAATTTTAAATTCATTCTTCTTCAATCCATATAAGTCCTCTGAAGTTTCTCTGAAACAAACTACCTCTTTCATCATTATGGCACAATAGTATTCCGTTATATTCATATGCCATAATTTGGTCTTGAACAGCTCAAATACTTGACCGATTTTTTCAACTGCTCACCTGCACAAACATTTATTATAAGGTCAAAGAGCTTGAGCTAGAAGGGACCTTAGAGGCCATCTGGTCCAATCCCTCCATTTTATAAATGAATTAATTTAAGCCTAAAGAAAGAAAGTGGCTTAAAAAAGGTCACATGAGTGCTAAGTGATAAAGGTAAGATTTGAACTCTGGTCCTCATACTGTAGGAGTATTTTTTCTAGTGCACCACAATGCTTCTTCTAGTTAGTCCCATCTCTGAAACATATTGTACTGACTGCATGATCTGGGCAATGCATATAAGCTCTCAGTGCCCCACAGTGCCCAATTCTCCAAGATTATAAGATATAGAGTGGGTATCCATCTGCACTGGTAAAAAAGTGAGAGCTTATTAGAATAATGAAATCCCATGTCTGTTCCCTACCTCCCCCACTAAAAATGTCTGCTTGATTATTAAATTTTAAAATTCTGTAAAGCTTATCAGGATTACAATAAAATAATATGAATAAATCCCAGGTCTATCTCCTCCTTACCCCCCCCCCAAAAAAAAGTTTGCTTGTCAAATTTGAAATTTTTGAAAAGATCAGCAAGATTATATTAATAATAAAAATAATGAAAGCACAGATCTGTTGTTCCCACACAGCAACACCCCCCCCAAAAAATACTTCACTTGTCAAGATAAAAAACTGCTTAAAATTTGGCAGAATCACAATATATCGAATGACAAACTCTGGACAATAACAATATTGTGAAGATCAATTAAAAGGGAGGGAGGGAGACAACAAAATACAAAGAGAGAGAAGAAGGGAGGGAGAATGAAAGAGAATACAAAGGAATGGAAGAGGGGAAGGGGAGAGACAGAAAGAGGGAGTGAGAAAAAGGAGACAGAAACACAGATGGAGACAAAGAAACATACAAATATATATGAATATATGTAAAGTACTTTTTAAACCTTAAAATGTCATATAAGTATAATTATTTTTACCTAAATATGCTAGAATGATAGGCCAAATTTAAGAAGACACAATGATAATAAATCAGTATAAATTCCTTTGGAGGGACAAAAATGTCAGCTTCATAAATACAGAACAATAGATGCATCCCTGAACAATAATCCCTTGGAAAAGGTGCAGCTAGGTGGCTAAATTTGGAGTCAACTATTCTAGTAGCTAGAGTGCTGACCTCAGAGTCAGGAAGAGATAAGTTCAAATCCTTCCTCAGACACTTACAAGCTGTGTGAGCCTCAGCAAGTCGCTTTAAGCTCTGCTTGCTTCAGTTTCCTCAACTAAAAATAACACCTACCTCCCAAGTGTATTGTAAGAATGAAGTGAAATAATATTTATAAAGTTATTTATAAATTTTAAATGGTATACAAATGCTAGCTATTATTTTAATATATGTAGGAAAAAAGAAGGAGCAGTTCCTACACTGTGTTTTCAATAAAAGTTAACAGTATAACATGGCAGTCAAGAATCTGATGCTCTTTTTGGCTGCTTCCTGAAAGGTATGATACCCATAAATAAAGAAAGCCATAACTCCATTTACCCTCCACTCTGGTTAGGCCATATATGCAGAGCCTTTTTTTCATTCTAGGCACTATGTCTGAAGCATGTTTGAAGTATGTTTAGGATGGTGAAAGAGAGAATATATCTTAAGAAAGTAACTGAAAAAAAGTATAGCAAAGAAATAAGATGACTTTGGGGGCCCTGATAGTTATATTCTAGAATGCTAGAAAAATCATCTCAACTTTAATAGAAAATATCCATGAACATGAACATAGACATCTATTTACTGCAAAATAATTGTAAATATTGTTATATTTCTTGATTGAAAAATTAACATTGCCCCAAAAGAGGTCATATAAGTGGAATAGAAAATCCAAATTTCACCACATTTCAGAAGAATCTCTAATTTAATCAGTGTTCGATAAATTTCTAAGTTCTTTGCTTCAGTTATGTCTGACTCTTTATGACTTCATTTTGGGGTTTTCTTAGCAAAGATACTGAACAGGCTTGCCATTTCCCTCTCCAGCTCATTTTTACAGATGAGAAGCTGAGGCAAACATGATTATGTGACTTGCCCAGGGTCATACAGCTAGGAAGTGTCTGGTTTCAGATTTAAACTCATAAAGATGAGTCTTCCTGATTCCAAACCCAATGTTTTATCCACTGCACCAGCTGTCCCCATTTCTAAGTTACAAGTATTAAAATCTACAAAAAACAACAGAATCATTGCATGGGAAATCAGAAGTTGGCACACCTGTCATTAACAGAAATTCTCCCCAAATATATAGATTGTAAAAGCTGACCCTGTGTGTGAAGGAAAGATAGTGTGAAGCCAAAACAAGCAGCCTTTTAAATATCAGCCTTTTAAAGGCCACACCATCCCTTGTCCAATATGATTAATCAGTGTTTGTTCTCCCCATCCTCCCACCCCACCTGGGGATAAATGGCAGCAGGTAGCAGTGAATGGAGATAGTACAACTTTGACATTGGGCTATTAGTATTGTCCAACTGGAGAGAATGAAAATGAAAATATTCCATATTTAGGCACATGTCCCATGCTTGAATGAAAAGGTGAAAAGAGAAATCAGGGGCTGGTGGGATTTTAAAGTGTTTATGCTGTTAATTTTCATCAGAGTCCAAATCTCCAGCTTGGAAAGAAATGTCTTACTCACCGGTAAATCCCCAGTTTTCTTCAAAGTTCCACTCACATCAGAAGGCTCTTTCTGATCCCCCATTTTCAAGCCCCCCACCACCAAGCTAAAATCTCTTGTATCTATTTTTATATATTTGGCAGATACGCTTATTTGGTATATTTTTGAGGTGCACATATGTCTTCCTATGGAATGTAGGCTGGGACTTGTTTCATTTATATTTTGTACCCTAACCACCCAGCCTAGTGCCTGGCAGGTGACAGGGCACTTGATAAATGCCTACTGAATGATTTGCTCCTTGGGGAGAAAGGAATTGGTCCCTTTGTGCTTCCTTCAGTATATTTTTATGGCATAACAGAATCTCTCCAATTGACAACAGGAGGACTATTTCTCATCTGGACTAATTGGAACCAAGGGGATAGCTATTTTTGAATGTAGCACAAGAACTGGGGTGGGGAAGAGGGGAAGATGCTCAACTCCTGCTTAGGAATATTTTCAAGCTCAGAGCTGGGGGATTTCTGCCATGTCTCAAGGATAGAAAGTGAATAGGAAGAAAGCTTTTGCTAAAGAACTAGTATGTGCCAGGTACTGCTAAGAGCTTTACATGTTACCTCATTTGAGCCTCACAATAACTCTGAGAGATGGGTCCTATTTTTGTCTTCTTTTTGCAGTTGAGGAAACTGAGGTAAATAGAAGTTAATTTTACCCAGAGTCACAAGTTAATAAGTATCTGATGCCAGATTATAACTTAGGTCTTCCTAACTCCAAGTCTAACAGGCTATCCACTGTGCCATCTAACTGCCCCTGACAAAAAGTCCTTGGATTTTTTTATAGTCATATGGCCTTCTTGTCAAAGAACTCTAAAGCTGGTTGCTGAGAACACCAATGGATTCTTGTAGGGAAAATCCCAAATCCAGGTATTCTCAAAATGGCGGTGGATGGGCACGTGTTGTCCAAGACAGCTGCTAATGTGTCCCCAGGTAGATTCTTTTGAAGTGAAACTTGCTATATTCTCTAAGAATTTAGAGTTGTGAAAAATCTCAAACATCATCTAGTTGAACTCCTTACACTTTTCAGGAAAGGGTAATGAAGAACAGAGGCATAAAGTGATTTCCCCAAGGTCACATGATTTGATTCAATGGAGTTGGTTTTTAGAGTGTGCTGTGGATAAGACATTGTACCAGGTGCTGGGGATAAAAACCTAAATGATATGGTCCCTACCCTAAAGAAGCTTACAATCTACTAGGAGAAATCCTCCTGTGCCTAAATAAGTAGACATAAGACATATGCAAAGTAAATACAAAATAATTTCAATGTGATGAGGGTGGGGATTACTTGCTCACTAATAGTTGAGGAAATCAGGTAAACACATCATGTAGAAGATAGTACTCATGCTAAGACTTAAAGGAGACTAGGAATTTCAAATGGCAAATGGGAAAAGGAAGATGTTGCAGGCAGGGAGAAGGTATTTTGCAAAGGAACAGAGATCACATAGAGAGAGTGTGTCTGTATCATTTGTTGGACACATGTAGGAAACTGAAAGTAAACTAATGTGGGTGGAACACAGAGCAGCTTCTCTGAGCTTCAGTTTCCTCAACTGTAAAATGAGGGACTTGAACTAAGTGGCTTCTGAGATCTCTTTCTGCTCTAAATCTATGTCCCTTTGATTCTGTAAACCCCAAAATTATATTCCTGGGTGGCAGAAATTAGAAATTAGGGATGGGGATTTGGGGAAGGAGGAGAATGATGAGTTCAGGTTGAGACTTGCTGACTTTGAGATGCCATGCTCAGCCTCCAGCTCTTCAGTCATCCAGAGTTTCTTCTTTTCTCTAATCCTACTTAGAGGGCAGGTTAGTTGGATGAATCTTCCAATTTGTTTTGCCACGCATTTCTTTCTGAAATTTCTTGATAATGAAACATCATGTATTTTCCACATGAGACCTTCTAATTTCCTCATTTGAATGTGTCTGTACACTTGTAGCTTATTAGTATATAATAGCAGCAAGGACATATTACAAAATTCTAGGTTCCTTGTCCATTCCTGGCATTTTATCAGTGAATAAGAATATTCCATTGAATACTACAGATGCAGCACTTGGGAAACAACACAAAAACTTCCTTCTCTTTTTAAAGACCAGCCGGATATGCACAACACTTCCCACTGGGAGCATTTTTACTGCATGCACTCTTCCTTCTTTCTGCATCCTATGAATTTCTCCACTAGAGAAACGATTTCAATACCAAGACAGCATCAGTACTCAAGGTCACTACGGTAGTTTCTATAAGTAAAAAATGGCGTGGGTAGTGAGAAAGCACAAAGTACCTACTTTAATCCCTGAAGTATCAGTGATTTCACCATTATGGGTATACCTTCTGCCAGCCCAAATTGCAACCCCCTGTAAAGTATAGAGATGATCTCACCGAGTTGGCATGGGCAAGTTATCACCTTCATGCTGACCTGAAGACAAGCCTTCCTGTCCAAACTTAGATAAGGTGGTCCTAGGCCAAGAAAATGACTACACATCACTGGACCCATATCCAAAGCTCTTCTTCCTTCACAGACTACCCAGACATTATACCCTAGAGATGTTAACCCAACACACCTACACTCCAGCAGAACTTTCTGGTTGGAGTATGTCTAAAAACGCATTGCTTGCTCTAATTCTGATTTGTTTCAAGTTTGGGATCAAAATGATCAAAATCACAAAGATAAAATTCTATAATGTTGTATACTGTGATCCTTTTATGTCTCTCTAGTGACTGTAAATTAAACTGTCTCCTTCAGCCATCTTTGCCAGAATTCCATCTAATTAATTAACCTTGCATATATTTAATTAATCTTTTGACCCATCAATTTACCTCTTCTTCTTATTTGTCATCTGCTCATATTTTCCACCAAGGGGATCAAATGCCTTCAAAGACATTCACAGATTTTTTTTAATTCTCAGATATAATTTTAACTGCTCCCAAGGCTTTAACTGATGATCTGTCTTTTTCCTCATCATCACTGCAGGAGACATCACAGTTACTTCTAGGTGATTTTCACATGGTACAAAAGAACGCACAGGATATAAGACTTACAAGATTTTACACATGACAGACATGAGAATAACTTTGTTCTGAAAGCCAGGCTGTCTACAATCCCAGGCACTTAGAATAGAATCATTGGGAGTGACTTATTTGGGAGGCAGACTGGGTCAAAAGGCTGAAGATAGGAGTTCAAGTCTCCACCCTGTTACTTCATACAAGTCACATCACATCTTGGAACCTTCTTTAAAATGGAAATTAAGAAAAGAAAGTGCAGATTTAGTGAGGAAGTTCTGAGATAAAGCAAGATAATGTCAGCAAAGCAATATATAATAAAAGGTATCAGGTGTTATAATGGGAAGGAGGAAAAACATGGTGAAATGGGAGGAAAGTGAGATTAAAGAAAATACTTCTTACACTTCTGACTCCCACACAAAAGTTTATTGTCACAAGAGTGAAACTGATCAGAAATAACATATGAGAGGATACAATGTGGTGACAAAGTCATAGCATAAAGGAAAGAATGGGACTTTAGCTTTTTAAGCAATATGTGTGTATATTCTGTAGATGATCTATAGAAATCAGGCAGCAAGTTTATCATGACCAATACAGCAAGGATGGGTCCATTGAGGCAAATCCCAATGTGTTAATCTACTCTTTATGGCTTTTCTCATCATTTCTATAACTTTCTAAGCCAAAATAGCACACTATGATCATCATTCCCCTATTTGTGTTATCTCTCCCCATTGAAACATAAGTTCCTAAAGGGAACAGATTGTCTCCATTTATCTTTGTATCCATGAGGGTTAGTATAATGCTTGACACGTAATAATAAGTACCTAATTTTTTTCATTCTTTCATTCTTATGAGCTCAAAGACATTGTGACTTGTCAAACCTCCTCTAAGTGCATGGTTACATAGCATAATACAATATTAGAACAATAGAATAAGACCTGCCTATGCTCTGACACAGAGGCTTTGGACCTCTCCACAGGACATCATTAAGACAGCCTATGATAAGAAAGGGAGATGGGTTAGCCATGGGTGATAACAGATGAACAACCTAAAGTACTGCTCTGGTGCCCGTGGAATAATTAAATGATCTAGACAAAGGCTTCCAGAATGTTGGGTGACTCTCCTCTGAAAGACTGATGGGAAAGCAAAAGAATCATACAGAATTTGAAGGCATTGATGGACTAGCATCTTCATGGAGGAAAGAGTTGCCACATTAATGAAATTATTCATCCAAGTATTTGATGCATGTCACGTTGTTGACTTATATTTAGCTTACTGTTCACTAAAACCCCCAAGTGGTTTTCTAGCTAATCATTAGGTATCTCATACTTCCCCAGTCTATTTTTGTAATGTTGATTTTTTCTTGGTCCAAGTATATGAAGTTGTATTTTTTCTATTAAGCTTCATCTTAACAGATTTGGACAATTCAAGCCTGTGAAGATCATTTTTCATGAAGATTCTGCCTCTCTATGCTGCTGAATTTTGTCCATTTGACCATTTTATAAGCTCATGATCAATACCTTTATTTAAGTTGCTGATAAAAATGATGAATAGCACTGATCTACAGAAAGATACCTATGGCACTCTACTAGATAGCACTGTACAAATTTGTATTGAACCAATTAATGATCATCTGTGAGTTTAGTCCTTCAAACAATTCTGAAGTCACCTAACTATACAATCATCTAGAACACATCTCTCCATTATATCCACAAGAAAGTCATAAGATTTTGCCAAATGTCAGGCTAAAATAGAACAGTACTATCTTCATAAAATCTCTATGGTTAAAAAAAAGTTCAGCTTCTTTTCATAGCAAGATTGGAGATAGAGAAACTGAGCCTGTGAAAATACGTTTTGTGTGATTTCACATGTATAATTGATGACATTTTGCTTGCCTTCTCAATGGGCAGAAAGAAGAGAAGGAGATAATTTAGAATTCATTTTTAAAAGAATGTTAAAAATAAATAAATAATCTTTTAATAAAAGGAACTCCTTTTATCAGTCATTCAGAGAACAACTGCTTGATAATTTGAAGTCTTAGAAAGTGACCTAGAATATTAATGGATTAATAGAAAGTATTTGTCTCAGAATTTAAACTTATATCTTTCTAACTCAGAGACCAGCTCTCTAACTATTAGGCCAACATGTTCCTCATCAGTTTAGTAACATTATCAATGAATAGGTATACTGTTCATGATTAGGTTATGATGATTCTCAATGAATTCTGATTTCTGCATTCTCATCCTCATATACAAGGCTCACCCACCTTCCTGCATGTGGTTTCAGCTACTTTCTTCCTAAAATGTACTGAAACATTTTTCAATACTTGGTTGGTTCAGGGAGCTAAGGACTCAGAATATTGACCTGCTTCCTCAACACCTGGGCTAAAGTAGTTATGAGGAGGTTCAGGGGATATCAGATGTTTTGCTACTAGATCATAATGGGAGTTTCATTAAGCTGAACCAAAAAGGGGGTTCCCAAAGCCTGTCCTCATTGAATCATTCTCCTGCTGTGGCTAAGTAAATCTCCTTTTTTCTACTTGTGTAATGATCTATAAGTGTCTTATGTTGTTCTAGTATTCAACCTAAAGTACCAAGGAACTGGCTGGAATCAGTCTTAATCTAGAACACAATCACTTCAATAATACACTCTAGAATTTTGCTAGGATACAAAATCAAGTTCCCTAGCTTATAATTTGCATACTTTTTTAATGGAGACATTTGCCCTTCTCTCATTTACCAGAAGAGTTGGAGTCATATCCTTCAGCTATTTTTAGTTACATTCCTATCTGGTATCAGACATATTATCTAAGTCCAGCAACTATCAGAAACTATAAGAGAAGATAGACAAAAGTTATTGCTCTTGTGTGTCCTTCTCTTTCCATTGTCTTTCTCTCTCCCTACCATTCTGACAACCCTGTGCCCTCCTATAAGTGCTTAGTAGAGTGCCTGAAAAATAGAAGGTGTTTAGGAATGCTTTTTTACCTGCCACTCATCCTAGGCTTTATAGTGCAGTAGGGCATTGGAGTGACCACTGTTCTAAGAGTTGGAAGAAAAGAACTCAAGTCAAAGTTCTGACTGTGAGCACCACAATCCAATGTTCAAAAGCTAGATGGAACCTCCAGATAGTTGGACTCCAACCCCATCCCTGTCTTTAACATTAAAATATAAGCTCCTTATGAATAGAGACTCTGTCATTCTAATTATATCCTCAGCACCTTGGACAGTGCCTAGCATGTCTTAGTAGATGCCTGTTGATTGGTGGTACAGTGCCTAGCATGTCTTAGTAGATGCCTGTTGATTGGTGGTATAAAGGAAAAAACCAAGGCCCCCAGAGATTAAGTGTCTGACATGAAGTCAGACAGATGGAGTCATCAGCCCTTAACCTATAATCATAGCTTTAGAGCCAAGAGGAGCCTGGCAGGTCTTCAAATCCAAGTGACTCATTTTACAGAGGAGGAAACAAAGGAACAAAGAGTTTAAAGGACTTTCCCAAGGTCCCAAAGCTTGGAAGTACATGAGGTCATATTTGAACCATGGAGGCTTCTTGACACTGGGTCAAAAATTGTGCTATCTCACTCATCACTGAGGATATTTTCAACCTGAGAATGCTTTCTAGGCACAAATATTAGCATCTTCATTTCATGGAGAGAAAGACCAAGATGACAGGAGCTTGCTGCAGCTGCCTCTGAGATAGATCTCAAGGAAGGAAATCAGCTTGCAGGGATTGAGCTTCTTGTGTAGTTTCTGTGCCCAGCCTTAGTAACAAAGCAGGCTCCCCAACAAATGTATCAGACATACTGTCCCCCTTTCCCTTAACCTATCATTACTAGAGACTTCACTCTTATTGTCCTACTCAGACTTCTCTAGGCTTGATATGAATTTTTCATCGAGACTCTCATTCATATGTTTTGTGTCTTTCAACCAGCTGAGGCCCCTGGGCAATTCTATAGCCTGGAGCTTTTAAAAGCCTCTCTAGGCTTCTCTTCTTTCCCCTTCTCCCACCCCTGCTGTGTGTGCTCCCCCTTTGCTTTGTCCCTCAATTCAATCTTGTACAGTAAGTTGAAATATCAACAAAGTCAGGTTGACCTAAATGTGAAATGAAATTTTCCATTATCTGCTCAGAACCATTGCTAAATACCAAAGTTGTTGACCCACATGGATCCAAAAATCTATTTTGAAAGCCATATAACAAGGAAGACTGGGCTACATCACCTATACTGGGGTCTGCTTACAGAAGGCAGAACAAGCCTGGTGGGAAAAAGCCCTATTGTGTTAGATGACAATTAGGGAAGTGCTATAGAGTGCTTTTTTATTGCCCCAATTAATAAGTTATCAGATCCATTGAAGAGCAAATTATCAGGCCTTCCCTTCTAGGAAGCCAGCCTCATAGTCAAAAAAGCTGGGGTTCAAATCCTGCATCTCACATACTGGATAAGTGATCATGAGTCAATCATTTAGCTTCTCCCTTCTCTGGACAATGCATTAAGACCATAAATTGCAGGAAAAGTTCTGACCAACCTAGGTGGAAGTAGTTTCTTCATCCAGAAATCCCCTATGCCAATGAATCATGGGTTTAATCCCTATTCTTATATGATTTTCTAGTTCTATGCAAAGAGCTGGAAATACAAAGTCCTAGTCAAAATTGGCTTGCCCTCAGGGAGCTTAGATTCCAACGGAGAAAAGAACAGGTATAATTATAGGTACATTTGAGAAACACAAAGTAACTTTGAATGGGAAGGTGATAGCTCCTGGCAGGACCAGGAAAGGTGGTGCTTCAGCTGAATTTGGAAGGAAACCATGAACTCCAAGAGGCAGAGATGAGGAGGGAATGCATTCCAGAAAAGGGAGACAACAGGTGCAAAGACCCAACTTGGAAAGAACATATATATATATGTGTGTGTGTGTATGTATGTATATGTATATGTATATGCAGAACAGCAAGTAGACATGTATGACTGGAATGTCAAGGAATCATGTCATGTCATGTCAATTGCAAGATAGGGAAAGGTCAGGTTACGAAGAACAGTGAAAGAAAGGTTAAACTTTTCAAGAACACCTTTGGTACATCAGATGGACCCCCTGAGGTGAATTTATGGGAGGACATGGACAAATGTTCCAAAGAATATTCAGCTATGAATGGGTTGGATGGAACGCCCAAGTGAATCCATAAGGTCACAAATCTATTGAAGCATTTGAGAGTTGGGAAGTAAGAGATGATGAAAAGACAATGATGACATTGAAGTTCTGAATATGAGAACCCAAGAAAGGTTAACACTAACCTTCTATTTTTCAGGCACTCTACTAAGCACTTATAGGAGGGCACAGGGTTGTCAGAATGGTAGGGAGAGAGAAAGACAATGGAAAGAGAAGGACACACAAGAGCAATACAAGTACAAGATTGAATTGAGGGACAAAGGTTAACACTAACCAGTGAGGTCAGAAGATGGGGGAAAATTCAGAGAAGCCCAGGTTTAAATATATTAAAAAATCATAGTGGTAGTGAACCATCTGATGGTGATGTTTTACATACCCATTGGAGAATGTCATTCTGACACTCAGGAAAGAAGCCAGAGATAGGAATTTTTAAATTTAGGAATTAAATTCAAAGAGTTGATTGTGGTAATTGTAGGAATTAACAACCCTGTTAAGATGTAGAACAGTTAGGGTGTAGAAGGAGAAAAGGACTGAGGACAGGATTGCAGAGAACACTGAACTTAAGCGATGGTGACATACATGAGGGACAGGAGTTGGAGTCAGAGCACATAGGGTTCAAACCCTGGTGCTGCCACTAAATACCACTGTGGGCCTCAGTTTCCTCATCTGTAAAATGAGGGGTTGGAAAATATATCTAAGTTCTTTCTCATCTCTAAATCTGTGACACCATGATCTTCTGACTTTCTTTCTTTATCTCAGTCTCATACAGCTTCCAGGTCAGTGTCCCTCTCTTCTTGCAGAGTTCAGTACCTGGTTCACAGTCTCTCAATCATCCTCTCTACCTTTAACTCTGCTCTGAGTGAAGGCCTTGAATATATATTATTGAATATATATTGAATATATATTATATAAGAACATACTGAAGGAACTAGGGTGTTTTACCTACAAAAAATACTGCAGAGACAGGATAGCTATCTTGGCATATTCAAAGGATTATGATATGCCAGGGGATTCAGACTTGCTCCACTTGGCCACAGAAGAAAGAAGTAGGGACATAGCTCTGAACCCACAACCCATAGAATGGCTACAGGGAAGTAACTCACGGCGAATTCCGCACCCAGAGGCCACAGAACATTGGAGCGAGGGAGATTTCTGTTCCAGAGAGACCTGCAAACCTCTCGCGGGGGGGGGGGGGGTCCTTCGCGCTGCGGACTGGGCGCCGGGACTGGGAGCTGAGTGCAGCCCTGCCGCGGCCGCGGCACCGAGAGGAAAAGATCCGAGCAGGCTTCACAGACAGGATCTCCAGCGGCCACGCGGGTCCCTCCACCCACAGAGGGATCTGCAAACCTCTCGCAAAAGGTCCGTCGCGCTGCAGACACAAAGCCCAGCCCAGACCTGCTGCGGCCACGGCTGCGGCACCGAGAGAAACAGATCCGAGCAGGATTCAGGGACGGGATCTCCAGCGGCCGCACAAGTCCCTCCACCCACAGGTGACAGGGGTGGGTGAGAGAGTCTCTTTGGCGGGTCGAGAGGGGAGTGGGGTGCCCCCATAATTCAGCCCCCCCCCCCGGGAGGTAGAAGCTGAGAGGCAGCTGCAGACAGGGGCTCCCCAAGCGGGCGGGAGCCTGAATCCATTGCGGAAGGTCTGTGCATAAACCCCCTGAGGGAACTGAGCCTGAGAGGTGGCCCTGCCCCGACCTCAGCACCAGAACATAATCTCATACTGAATAGCAGCCCTGCCCCCGCCAAAAGCCCTGAGGCTGGAAGCAGCATTTGAATCTTAGACCACAAACATGGGCTGGGAGGATCAGGAGGTGAGGTGGGTGTGAGGAAAATATTCAGAGGTCAAGTCACTGGCTGGGGAAAATGCCCAGAAAAGGGAAAAGAAATAAGACTATAGAAGGTTACTTTCTTGGCGAACAGGCATTTCCTCCCTTCCTTTCTGATGAGGAAGAGCAATGCTTACCATCAGGCAAAGACACAGAAATCAAGGCTTCTGTGTCCCAGCCCACCCAATGGGCTCAGGCCATGGAAGAGCTCAAAAAGAATTTTGAAAATCAAGTTAGAGAGGTGGAGGAAAAGCTGGGAAGAGAAATGAGAGACATGAAGTCAAAGCATGAACAGCAGATCAGCTCCCTGCTAAAGGAGACCCAAAAAAATGTTGAAGAAATTAACACCTTGAAAACTAGCCTAACTCAATTGGCAAAAGAGGTTCAAAAAGCCAATGAGGAGAAGAATGCTTTCAAAAGCAGAATTAGCCAAATGGAAAAGGAGATTCAAAAGCTCACTGAAGAAAATAGTTCTTTCAAAATTAGAATGGCACAGATGGAGGCTAATGACTTTATGCAAAACCAAGAAATCACAGAACAAAGAGAGAAGAATGGAAAAATGGAAGATAATGTGAAATATCTCATTGGAAAAACAACAGACCTGGAAAATAGATCCAGGAGAGACAATTTAAAAATTATGGGACTACCTGAAAGCCATGATCAAAAGAAGAGCCTAGACATCATCTTTCATGAAATTATCAAGGAAAACTGCCCTGAGATTCTAGAACCAGAGGGCAAAATAAATATTCAAGGAATCCACAGAACACCGCCTGAAAGAGATCCAAAAAGAGAAACTCCTAGGAACACTGTGGCCAAATTCCAGAGTTCCCAGGTCAAGGAGAAAATACTGCAGGCAGCTAGAAAGAAACAATTCAAGTATTGTGGAAATACAATCAGGATAACACAAGATCTAGCAGCCTCTACATTAAGGGATCGAAGGGCATGGAACAGTATATTCCAGAAGTCAAAGGAGCTAGGACTAAAACCAAGAATCACCTACCCAGCAAAACTGACTATAATACTTCAGGGGAAAAAATGGTCTTTCAATGAAATAGAGGATTTTCAAGTATTCTTGATGAAAAGACCAGAGCTGAAAAGAAAATTTGACTTTCAAACACAAGAATGAAGAGAACCATGAAAAGGTGAACAGCAAAGTGAAGTCATAAGGGACTTACTAAAGCTGAACTGTTTACATTCCTACATGGAAAGACAATATTTGTAACTCTTGAAACATTTCAGTATCTGGGTACTGGGTGGGATTACACATGCACACACGCTCACATACATAGAGACAGAGTGCACAGAGTGAATTGAAGAGGATGGGATCATATCTTTAAAACAAAATGAAATCAAGCAGTGAGAGAGAAATATATTGGGAAGAGAAAGGGAGAAATTGAATGGGGCAAATTATCTCTCATAAAAGAGGCAAGCAAAAGACTCATTAGTGGAGGGATAAAGAGGGGAGGTGAGAGAAAAACATGAAGTCTACTCTCATCACATTCCACTAAAGAAAAGAATAAAGTGCACACTCATTTTGGTAGGAAAACCTATCTCACAATACAGGAAAGTGGGGGATAAGGGGACAAGCAGGGTGGGGGGGATGATAGAAGGGAGGGCATGAGGAGGAGAGTGCAATTCGAGGTCAACACTCATGGGGAGGGATAGGATCAAAAGAGAATAGAAGTAATGGGGGACAGGATAGGATGGAGGGAAATACAGTTAGTCCTATACAACACAACTATTATGGAAGTCATTTGCAAAACTACACAGATATGGCCTATATTGAATTGCTTGCCTTCCAAAGGGAAGGGGTGGGGAGGGAGGGAGGAAGAGAAGTTGGAACTCAAAGTGTTAGGATCAACTGTCAAGTAATGTTCTTGCCACTAGGAAATAAGAAAAACAGGTAAAGGGGTATAGAAAGCTATCTGCCCCTACAGGACAAAAGAGAAGATGGAGACAAGGGCAGAGAGGGATGATAGAAGAGAGAGCAGATTGGTCATAGGGGCAATTAGAATGCTTGGTGTTTGGGGGGGAGGGGATAAAAGGGGAGAAAATTTGTAACCCAAAATTTTGTGAAAATGAATGTTAAAAGTTAAATAAATAAATTTAATAATAATAAAAAAAAAAAAAAGAAAGAAGTAGGAGCAGTAAGTAGATTGCAGGAGGAAATGACAACAATTGGAACTGCTTAAAAATAGAATGGGCTGCCCCAGGAAGTAGTGGGCTCTCCCCTTCCCTGGAGGTCTTCAAAAATAAAAGGAGGATATATTGTTGGGTAGGTATTCTTTAGAAGGGATTCTTGTTAAAGTATCAGTTGGACTTAGAAGGTCTGTGAAATTATTTCCACTTCAGAGTCTGTGATTCTATAAGGCTCATTTTGCTCACCTACAAAATGGAGTGGGTTTGGAACAGAATAAGTATTTATTAAGACCTGCTACATTCCAGGCACAATGTTAAGTACTTTACCGACATTGTTTTATTTGATTTTCACAATTCTGTGAATTTGGTCCCCATTTTACAGCTGAGGAAATTGAGGCAGACAGTGTTTAAGTGATTTGCTCATGGTCACATGGGTCACAACTCACAAGTGCCTGAGGCTGTATTTGAATTCATGTCTTTCTGACTATGGTCTCAGTTCTCTATCCATTGTACTGAAAGGATGGTTAAGGTTTCTTCTAACTCTGACATTCTGTATGTTTATTTCTTCTTATGTGAGCACTTCAAAATGGAAGGCACTTGCATGCACAACTTCTTGAGAGTTTCCTAAAGGATTTCCTATGATGGTCATTGATGAAATGAAAGACCTCGCCCAAAACCTGGAAACATATTGCGTCACTTTTCCCCTGTAGTTGTAGCAAATTAGAAAGAAAGAAAAGAAGAAAAGGGGAGCTAACAGAAAGAAAAGATAAAGGAGAAAAAGAAAGAAAGAAGGTGGAAATATAGAGGAGAGAGAGAGAGAGAGAGAGAGAGAGAGAGAGAGAGAGAGAGAGAGAGAGAGAGAGAGAGAGAGAGAGTTCTTCACTTCATCCTATTGAGAATCAGGGAAGAAGCCCCTGTTCATTCTGATGTAACTAACTATGCCATCATGAAATGACCATAGAATTCTAATGAACTTCTCCAGAAAAGATTTTCTTAGCACCCATCAGAGCCTAGAGCTACACACGTGGCACTACATGTTCAATCATTGCAGCCCCCTCCTCTTATTGGTGAATTGCTACCAGAACCTCCATTTCGAGGAATTAACAAGACTAGATATGTTCACTCCTTCATTCCTCTCCCAGCTCCATTCCTAACCCCCTAAACTTCTCTATCATGCCCTGACAAAGGTGATCTCTCCCTTTTCCCTCTCCAATTCCCATTTATATGTTGTCTTTCCCCATTAGAATGTCCTTGAGGGAAGAGACAGGCTGTCTTTTGACTTATATCAGCACAATGCCTGGAAAATAATAAGTGCTTAGGCTTGTTGACTTGACACTTATTTTTGTAAGGTTGATGGAGAGAGCTGATGTTCTTATATGATATGTTGAATTTCCCCTTATAGAAGCCAATTGGTGTTCTAAAATATTTATTTCTATTATGCCATTCATTTTCTTTGTAAGTTCATGGTTTTTTTTTTTCTTTAGCCAAATTTCAGGAGGGAATGGTTAAGGACACTGTGGTCCTGAAGAACTTAAAATACCTCAGCAATCCCTTTCTTTGTATTTAGCTGTAATTAGTAGAGGGAATGGAAATTCCCTACTCTGAGAATTCTGATTCTTACATTAAATCCTGTGCATATTGGTAGGGCCAGAAGGCTTGGAACAATAAATTCTCTGTCTCCACCCCCAGCCTCCTTTCTACCCCTGTATATACCTGCTCAAAGAACAGAGCTAACTGAGGCTTTATCCAGGTATAGAGAGATCTTGTTGTCATGGTAGCTAAGCATACAGCTCCACCATCCTCTTTTTTTTGGAGATCTAATGACTCGAACAACTTGCTTGCAGCCAACACTGAAAGTTACTGGCAGAGCTAGAATTAGCCCCAGAGCTTCCTTCAGCCACTGAGGCACAGTGCCCCCAAGCTCATTAACTGCTCGTCCTTTAATCACCAGGAAAATTAGAGAAGTAGTAGCTAGAAAAATCACCCATGCAATTGAGTCCAATGTAGCAAGAAGAGTGCTGGGCCTTGGAGTCCAAAACCTGGTTTTGATCCTCGGCCTGTTATTGATGTATTGTGTGACCTCAAGTAAGTCATTTCCCTTCTCCAGGTCTCTTTCTTCAATTTTAAATAATTGGATTGGGTTAGGGAATCTCACAGGTCCCTTCTATCTCTGCTACAGACTCACCATGTAAATTGCAAGTCTATGATCATAGATTTAGAACTGAAAGAGTCCCCAGAAGTTATGCAATCCAACACTTTCATTTTCTGGATGGGGAACCTGAGGTCCAGTGAGGACAGAGCAAGCTATCTTATCTCTCTGAACCTCAGTTTCATCATTTACAAAATGGGACAACAATGCTTGTACTACCTTCTTCACAAGGTTGAAGAGTTGAGCAAGTGAGATGTAAAATGCTTCATCATCTCTAAAGCTAATAAAGAATTGTATGTTGTTATTATTATCATTTTTCTATAGAGAGGCAACATTTCCATCATAACCCCATGAAATGAAAACTGCAGAACTTCATTCAAATCTAAACTTCCCTTGGCAAAGGAAATTGGTGAAGTCTGATTTTTAAGTCCTTATATTTGATTCCCTGCTATTGAAGTTAGCCTGCAATACATCATTAAGGTTGGTCCTCCCACTGAGCCAAGGCAATAATTACTTGCTTATGTTCTCAAGCTGTAACATCTCATCCCATTTCCCTTTGTCTTCTCAACAGCATTCCCCATTCCTAGATTTAGCTGAAAGTAATAAGATAGAAATGTTTCTTTTGAAGCTGCTGATCTATAATCACAATGAAGAAAGTCAGAAAACTCCACCAACTCCATCACCATACTTCCTGTTAAGTTCATCCAGATCTGTCCATTTCATGTCATGATAATCATAAGGCTGCAATTAATAGAAAGGGGAAAGAAATCAAAAGAGTGGGGAATTAAGTTGTCCTCTATTCATTTTCTACCAAAGTGTTACAGTGGAAAAAATGCTGGATTTGGAGCTAGAGGATGTGGATACTGATACTGGTTCTGCAATTTACTATCTGTATGACATTCAACAAATAATTTTAACTTCCTGGCCCTTGGTTTGCTCATTTATAAAATGAGGGGGTTGGATTCTATGGCTTCTGAGATCCCTTCCTACTCTACCCCTGAGATGTTTATAATGGAGTTCTTTTTGCTTCCCTACTTTCAAAACAGGTTATTAATACTTGGGAGAATACTCAAAAGAAGCTTTCTGTTAGATGTTCTTTATTTTTATGCAGTAATTCAGGCCCCAGGAATAAGATTCCTCTCCAGGCATAAGTCCGACTAGATCACCAGTGAGGTCCTCTCCCAATTCCCAGCATTTCTTACTTGGTTTTATCCTAGAAAGAATCCCAAAACAAAGTTTCAAAGCATGAATTTCCTTTTTTCTGCCACTATTAGTGTGAGAGAACCTCTCTGTGCCTTATTGATCCAGTTTTGAATATGGAGGGAAACAATTGGATGGAGCACAAAGAAATCAATTAACAAAGAAGGAAGGAAGCAGGCATCTATTAATTGTCTACTATATACCAGGTACTATGTTTATCACTTTACAAATATTATCCCATTTAATCATCCCAACAACACTGAGAGGTGAGTGCTATTGTGATCCCTTCATTCTATTTGAAGAAACTGAGGCAAATGGAGTTTAAGTGACTTGCCTATGGACACACGGCTAGTCAGTGTCTATAGCTGTATTTGAACATAGGTCTTCCTGACTCCAGTTTCAGATCTCTAACCACATCACCTACCTGACACTATCTCATTTATTAGATGCCTATTATTTATGTGGCTAGTGATCCATTTTTGAATAGGATCAATGATATCATGAGGTGATGTGTTGACTGAGCATGAATGGGATTTAAGTGAGGCAGAGCTGCACAAAGTCATCACCCTCACTCCCTCTTCCTGAGTCATTGAAATTCAGTGGTAAGATAAAAGCCTTTGAAGTGTGTCTCCAAAGTCTGACCATACTCTAAGTGAACATAATGCTTACTTCAGCCATCTTCATGACTGTTGGAGCAAATTATTCTTATCTGCCCATATTGTCATGGAAAGTCTTACACACACACACACACACACACACACACACACACACAAGTAATAGACTTATTTGGTAGATGAAAGGGTGGTTACCAGCAGGTGGGGAATCAGGAAAGATTTCTTATAAAAAGTGGCACTTGAGATGAACTTTGAAGGAATTTAGGTTTTAAGAAGTAGAGACAAAAAAGAGAGCTTTACAAGAATAGGAGACAGCCCATGGGAGAGACACAGCAAAGCTGAGTCTCAGGACATATTGCTGTAAAAGATTTCTTGAGCCTGCTGACCAATGGTGTGGGAAAGGTCAGATCACAGAATCACAGGATTTGAGAGTTAGAGATTATCTAGTCCAACTCATCTAGGCTGTCCCAAAAGAAAGCCCCATTATGATACATCCTGCAAGAGCTACAAGTAACGGCAGCTGAATGGCACGGTAAATAGAGCTCTGGGATTGGAAACAGGAAGACTCATCTTCCTGAGTTCAAATCCAGTCTCAGACAGTTACTAACTATGTTACCATAGGCAAGTCCTTTAACCCTCTATGCCTCAGTACCTCATCTATAAAATGAACTAGAGAAGGTAACAGCAAACTACTCCAACATCTTGCCCAAGAGAACCCCAAAATGGGATCACAGAGAGTTGGACATGACTGAAACTATTGAAGAGCAAGTAGGGGATACAATCATGAAAGACTTACTTAGTGTTTATAGAATCTTATTCAAAAGAAAGAAGAGGATGAAAATTATCTTAGTATTGCATGCATGATATGCAAATGATTTCTATTTTAAAAATCCATAAGAATAAAAGAAATAAAAAAGATATATAATGTGGAGTTAGAGGACCTACAATTGAATCCTAGCTTTAACACTTACTAACTGGATGACCTGGAGTAAGACACAAACTTTCTAGGTCTGCTTCCTTATCCTTAAGATAATTGTACTAGATGACCTATTGCACCCTTTCACTCTCTAAAGCTATGATTATCTAACCCTGAGTGGTAAACAACAGCAGCTGTTACTACTGCATTCCTAGAACACTTTAAGATTCGCAAAATGTTTGGCACATAGTAAATACTAGAATTAATAATTGTCCATTTGACTTACTTTATATAGTATATGGAATTGAGGTTTTCAGAAAGATAGTCTAAGGTATCTTAGTAAGATATAAATTCTTGATGGTTTACATTTTATGTACTGTTTGTTGTCTTTGAATTTTCAAAACCTAGGACAGTGACTAGTACATAGTAAGGGTTTTTAAAAGCCTTCTTGATTGATTGATTGATTTAGAAATTCTTTCCCAATGAAACAGTTGTTCATCCAACTTTAGGGGACCCCCAAAAAACTAATTTAACTCTTATTGGCATACCTCATCTACTGAGTTGTTTTGATTGTCTGTTGGGTTTTTTGTTTTGTTTTGAGTTTTGCAAACTTGGTCCTAGTTGTGGTAAGAAGAGGTAATATAGAAGGCTTCTCAAAGCTCCCACTCATCTCTGTGATAGTCTTAGAAAATCTTCAAAAACTTAAACTAAAAGTTCAACAATCAGTTCCTTTGAAGACATAACAGACCAACTCCAGGTTTTCTAGTCACAACAAGATGCCAATGGGAAGGAGGGTTGCTGCTAGCAAAGAAAAGGCCTTGATTAGCTGTCACCTGGGTCCAAAACCTTTCTGGTGTGCAGTGATTAATGTTATTGTGCCACATGTAGTCCAGCTGGAAAGTTTGTTAAAATACCTGTCAAGGGCTTTGAAATTCCACCAGCAGTTCCTGGGCTCTCCAGTGAGTTAAATGAAGAACTTCAGCCTTCTGCTTCCAAGAAGGAGCAGAGAGGTTACCTGTTAGTGAGCCCTGGGGAGTTCTTGAAGCTCCTGGCCACCTCATGGCTAGAGGCTTCCTATCTAGACCTGGCTCTGATCCCTCTACAGAAACTTGGGGGTGTTTTCAGATCCCTCAGCCCAGCTATGAGTGAAGTTTGGGGTCAAAGGACATATCACAGCTCCTTTCAGCATAGCACAGTAGATAGATTACTACATTTAAAATTGCATAGTCCTGGGTTCAAATCTCACTTGGGCTATTTTAGAAGGTCAACATGTATTTTTAAGTGCTTACTATGTGCCAAACATTGTGCTGATCTTTGTAGACACAAAGAGAAGACAAAAACAGTGACTCTACCCTCAAAAAGGTTACATTGTAATAGGGAAGTCTTGACAAACAAGAATTTAATAAGTACCTCCTATGTGCCAGATAGAGGGCTGTGAATTTAAGTACAATAAATGAAACAATATTTATATTCTAATCAAGGACAAGTACATATGTAAGTATAAAGTGAAAATTGTAACATCACTTAATCTCTGAGCTCCAAGATAATAGGACCTTGAGATTATGCTATACAAAAGTTGCTTTAAGAAACTGGAGATGAGGGGCAGAGTCAAGATGGCAGAGTAGAAGGACAGACCTGTAGAAAATCCCCCCCATAGCCCATAAAATACCTATAAAAAAAGACTCTTAACAAATTCTAGAGTAGCATAAGCTACAAAACAACAGAGTGAAAGAGATTTCCAGCCCAAAGCAGCCTGGAAGGCCAACAGGAAAGGTCTATCTTACTAGGCATGGAGCAGAGCACAACCCAGCCTTGGTTGCAGCAGGGACAAGACTGGGACAGGTCTCAGGGGGCAGAATCCCCAGCAGCAACTGTGGTTCCCAGATCCCTCAACCCACAAACTCCAAAGGCAGTTTCGAAGGTCAGTGAGAAAGTGCTTTCACCTGTGTGAGAAGGGAACATGGTCTGGCCCTGGCGGCTCCAAGGCAGCAGCAGTTGCTGTGGCACAGTGTCTACTTTAGGAGCCCTCAGAATAAAGCCCCTGGAGGAATCACGTGGCTGATCTAGATCTGAGCCTTGAGTGTCAGCCCTGGGGGGAAGAGGAGCTCTGGCTGACCTGGTGGAGCTGGTGGAGGCTCTGAAGAGGGAACCCTACTAGCAGATCCTGGGCAGAACAGAGTGCTTGTGGTTGCTCACAGACAAGAGTGCAGGCCAGGAGAGGAGTAAACTCCTCTCCCTTGATTGTGCCACCTTGGAGGAACTGAGAACTTATAGGTCCACAGAGTATACCTTCTTCTTGACAAAGGACTCAAAAGTCAAGTAATGGGCTGGGAAAATGTCCAAAAAAGGGAAAAAAATAATTTTCTTCCATCCTTTTGGGTGAGGAAGAACAATGCATGCCATCAAAGGAAGACCTAAAAGTCAAGGCTTCTGCATCCAAAACCTCCAAAATAAATATGCAATGGTCTCAGGCCATGGAAGAGGTCAAAAGGAATTTTGAAAATCAAGTAAGAGAGGTGGAGGAAAAATGGGGAAGAGAAATGAGAGTGATGCAAGAAAATCATGAAAAGTGAGTCAACAACTTGCTACAGGAGACCCAAAAAACACTGAAGAAAATAACACCTTTAAAAATAGACTAACTCAAATGGCAAAAGAGGTCCAAAAAGCTAATGAGGAGAACAATGCTTTAAAAAGCAGAGTTAGCCAAATGGAAAAGGAGGTTCAAAAGCTCACTAAAGAAAATAGTCCTTTAAAAATTAGAATGGAGCAGATGTAAGCTGATGACTTTATGAGAAACCAAGAAATTACAGAACAAAACCAAAAGACTGAAAAAATAGAAGACAATGTGAAATATCTCACTGGAAAAATAACTGACCTGGAAAATAGATCCAGGAGAGACAATTTTAAAATTATGGGACTGCCTTAAAGTCATAATCAAAAAAAAAGAGCCTAGACATCATCTTTCATGAAATTGTCAAGGAAAACTGCCCTGATATTCTAGAACCAGAGGGCAAAATAAATATTGAAAGAATCCACTGATCACCTCCTGAAAGAGATCTGAAAACAAAAACTCCTAGGAATATTGTAGACAAATTCCAGAGTTCCCGGGTCAAGGAGAAAATATTGCAAGCTGCTAGAAAGAAACAATTTGAGCATTGTGGAAATACAATCAGGATAACACAAGATCTAGCAGCTTCTACATTAATGGATATTCCAGAAGTCAAAGGAACTAGGATTAAAACCAAGAATCACCTACCTAGCAAAATCGAGTATAATATTTCAGGAGAAAAAATGGTCATTCAATGAAATAGAGGACTTTCAAGTATTCTTGATGAAAAGACCAGAGCTGAATAGAAAATTTGACTTTCAAACACAAGAATCAAGAGAAGTATGAAAAGGTAAACAAGAGAGAAATCATAAGGGACTTACTAAAGTTGAACTGTTTACATTCCTACCCGGAAAATAATATTTGTAACTCTTGAAACTTTTCTCAGTATTTGGGTAGTTGGAGGGATTATACACACACACACATACCCACACCCACACCCACCCCTCTACACACACACACACACACACACACACATACACATAGACAGAGAGCACAAGGTGAGTTGAATAGAAAGGGATGCTATCTACAAAAATAAAATTAAGGGATGAGAGAAGAACATATTGGGAGAAGAAAAGAGAGAAATGGAATGTGGCAAATTATCTCTCATAAAAGAGGCAATAAAAACCTTTTTCAATGGAGGGCGAAAAAGGGGAGGTGAGAGAGAAAAAGTGTTGCTTACTCTCATCATATTTGGCTTAAGGAGGGAATAACATACACACTCAATTTGGTATGAAAATCTATTTTACACTACAGGAAAGTAGGGGAGAAGAAGAAAAGTGGGGTTGGGGGGATGATAGAAGGGAAGGCAAATGGGATGAGGGAGTAATTAAAAATAAACACATATGGGAATGAACAAGGTCAAAAGAGAGAATAGAATAAATGGGGGGCAGGATAGGATGGAGGGAAATATAGTTAGTCTTACCCAACATGACTATTATGGAAGACTTTTGCAAAACTACACAAATATATCCTATATTGAATTGCTTGCCTTCTCAGTGGGAAGAAGGGAGAGAAGTTGGAACTCAAGGTTTTAGGAACAATTATTGAGAATTGTTTTTACATGCAACTGGGAAATAAGAAATACAGGTAACTGGGTATAGAAATCTATCTTGCCCTACAAGAAAATAGAGAAGATGGGGATAAGGGAAGGGAAGGATGTGATAGAAGGGAGGGCAGATTAGGGGAAGGTATAATCAGAATTCATAGCATTTTGGGGTAGAAGGAGGGGAGAGATGGGGTGAAAATTTGGAACTCAAAATTTTGTGGAAATGAATATTGAAAACTAAAAATAAACAAATAAACATTTAAAAATTCACCATATAGCAATATGCACCAAAAAAATCTAACATCCAAAATCTGTAAGAAATTGATATATATTTATGTTTCCCAATAAATATGATCAAAGGGAAAAAAAGAAACTGGAGATGTTCAGTCAAAAGAAGATTTCAGGAGAACATGACAGCTGGCTTCAATCATTTGAAGGACTATCATGAAAAAGGTATATTCAATTCTTTTTTTCTGCTTGGTCCCAGAGGGCAGAATTAGAACTCACATGTGCAGAGAAGCCAACTTGATATCAGGAAAACTTACTAATAATGAGTTATCTCAAGTGGAATGCGATGCCCTGGAAGGTTAGAGATTTTCTCCTCACTAGAAGACTTGAAGTTATAAAAGAAATTCTTGATTAGGGTGAGGTCACATTATAGCATTCCTAAGGTCCCTATCAGCTCTGAGATAATGTCATTTTTGTGTTTCTAAACACCAAAATAGCTTAAAACTGCAACAAGACTTTGGAGGTACCATGTATATAGTAAATCAGGATAATGACGATGATAGCATTTATATATTGCTTTCAGGGTTACAAAGTGCCTTACCCATATTATCGTAGTTGATCCTCACAACATCCCTGCACGGTAAGTGCTATTATCTCCATTTTACAGATATGGAAACTGAGGTCATTTGACTTGTCCAAGGTCACGTAACTCCTAAATATCTGAACCCATGTCTTCCTAACTCTAAGTCCAGAACTAAAGTCATTTCAAGAGGGTCCAAGCTGTAACAAGTGAGGGGAATTAGGAAAAGCTTCCAGTAGGATGTGACCATGAAGCTGAGCCTTAAAGGGAGCTAAGAATTTAGAAACCATGGATTCAATCTAGAGTTCGACTTCACTTGTCTGCCATGTATCCCTGTAGCATCCCTCTTCCTGTAACACAGAAAACCTCCAGTGTGGGTGATATCCTTGTCCCTTGGCATCAGCCATATAAATTAGCACTTTGCTTGCTGCTGCTTTGCAGCGAAGCTTTTTGTTGCTCTACAATCCTTTGTGGAGAATGGTGTCAGGAAGAGCAATTCTCTGCTGACCTCTGCCACAGTGAAGGAAAATGCAGTATGTCATCACTCATATGTATTCTTTAGTCCTAGGACATCAAGGGAGACAGATGCAGGAAGAAGCAGAACGCTGGTGCCAAGGTTGCTCTTCTATGCAGAAAGCAGACAGCCCTCACTCTACCACCCAGAGGCCATGGACAGACAGCCCATAATTTCAAAATGGTTGGGGGAGGATACATCTCTAGTGGATGGAAATGGGCATCATCATTATAACAGGTAGTCACCTTTTGGCGTTTTTCTTCTTTCTCATTCTCATCACTCTCAATGATAATGTCAGAGCTCAAAGGAGCCAGAAGAAAGGCCTAAAGAAAAAGGAATACAAAAAAGGGGGTGAGCAAAAAAGAAGAGCAGGCAATAAGAGCAAGTCTGTTTCGACTCTGTCAGGTACATCATACTGTTCTCTTCCATGACATCTGAAATTGTAATGTTTTGACTTTACGGGCAGTCTTCCCTGATGTCAGGGGAAAAGTCTATGGGATTCAGTTGGATATGACAAGAACTTATTAAGCATCTACAATGTGCAAAGAAGTTGTGGCACCATGGAGAGATAGCAGCCCTCAAAGTCAAGGACACCTGGGTTCAAGTGCTGCCCCTGACGTGTATTGGCTGTGTTACCCAATTAATATGTAAGTACCCAAGGCAACTTTCTGAGGCTAAAAATTACAGAGAAGACAACAACTTGAACTAGTAGGATTTATCTAGGATTTATCTAGGACAGATAGATAAGTGAAATCACAAGTCCAATCCCTAGCCTCTGTGTGCATGGCCCAGGGGTTATAAATACTTAAGCAAGAAATGGTTCTTTCCCTTGGGAAGTTTACAGGATGGGAAGAATGAAAAAACAAAAATTACATAGAAGAAGAAGATAACAGTTGCCATATGAGAGGAGGCTCCAATCTTCATATGAATTAGAAATCCAGAACACATGGCACAGAGATCAAAAACAAAATGATGAGGAGGAAACCGTAAAAGTAAATACTGTATATACCCTGTAGCCAAGGGTTATTAACAGACATTCATCTGATGGACTGGCTAGTGTTAAATGACAGCTAGATGGCATGGTGGATAGATTGCTGAGCCTGGAATCAGAAAGACTTGAGTTCAAGTCCAGCCTCAAACACTTATTAGCTGTGTGAACCTGGGCAAGTTCCTTAACCTCTGCTTGCCTCAGGTTCCTCATCGGTAAAGTGGGGGTAATAACAATAATTCTTACTTTCCAGTATTGTCAGAGAATCAAATGAGAAGATAATTTTAAATTACTTAGTACAGTGTCTGGCATATAATAAGCACAATATTACATACACACACACACACACACACACACACACACACACACACACACACACACACACACACATATATATATATATATATATATATATATATATATATATATATATATATATATATATATATATATATATATATATATATATATATAATAAGCACTACCTCAGCAACCTCATTAGAATATGATCTGGTTGAGAGTAGGCTCCATTTCACTTTTTTCCTTTGTTTTTCCATGACTTAGCTCAGTGTCTGGCACATAGTAATCACTTAAATGATTGTTGATTGATTGACTGATTGATTTTGAAAAACATATATTCCCTATTTCAGGCTGCCATCATTACCTATTACAATAGACAGTATCCTAACTGAACTTCCAACTTTCAGTCAATTTCCTCTCTAATTATTCTTCTGTGGGGCTGCTACAATTACATTCATAAAATAGAACTGTGGTCAGGTACCCTCTCAAGAAACTAGCATGACTCCCAATTGCCTCTGTGATTAAATGAAAAATCCTCTGCTTGATTGTTAAAGGATTTTGTGATCTGGCGCTAGACTATCTTTCCAGATTTGCTGCATATTATTCCCTTTCCCTTTCAGCTCCAAGCAAATTTACCTACTTACTCCGCCCAGAGTAAAATGTTTCTTCTCTAGCCTCCATGCCTTTTTACTGGCTGTTCTTCCATATATGGAAAGTACTCCATCTTCACCTCTGCCTATTAAAATCCTTCATTTCCCTTCAAGGCTTAGTTCATGTGTCATCTCCTAAGGGAAGCCTTTCCTAACCACTCTTATGGTTAATGCTCCTCAAACTATCAGGTATATACTCGTGTGTTTACATCTTTTGCTCTTGCTCTCATAGAGTGTAAACTCATAGAGAGCATAGGAGCTATTCCATACCATCTTTGTATCTTCAGCACTCAGTACAAGGCCTTTGCTCATTATAGGTACCTAATAAATATTTCTTGAATTGGACTGGTTTGGAACATGAAGTGAATTGGCATCTGCCTTAGCACTTTCTGTGTCAATAAGCAATATGATATTCTTGTTTGGTTCCTTCAAGAACTAGGTCATGGTTATGAGCACAGAGAAGTTTTAAAATAGGTCATTAAAAGGGAAAAATGGAAATTTTCAAGATATTAAAATGATCAGAATGGTATAATGAAAAATCATACTAGACTCGGAGTCAGGAGAGACCCAGGTTCAAATTCTGCCTGTAATACTTACTGGATCTGTGACTCTAAGCAAGTAATTTGACTTCTATGAGCCTCAGTTTCTTCATCTGAAGAATGGAGGTAATATCTGACAAAGTACCTCACAGTGCTAGGTCAGGAAGACTCATCTTCGTGAGTTCAAATCTGTTCTCAGATACTTACTAGCTGTGTGACCATAGTCAAGTCCCTTAACCTTGTTTCCTTCAGTTTCCTTTTCTGTAAAATGAGCTAGAGTAGGAAATGGCAAACCACTCCAGTGTCCTTGCCAAGAAAACTCCAAATGGAGTGACAAAGAGTTAGAAATGACTGAACAATATACAACAAAAACAACTAATCCTTAGTCTGTATAAAGCAATCAGTATTTGAAATTAGTCGCCATCTGAACTCAAATTGTCACCTACTGATGTTGTTCATTCCTCACTCTCAAAGAGGACCAATGACATTTTGATTGTGATGTCTTGACTCACATGTGAATTGGATTTGAGTGAGGCGGAGATGTACAAAGACTTCAGGCTCACCTGGTGATGGCCCAGGATGCAGCATTTCCCAACTTACATTCAAATTGGCAAGTTGGATCCCTAGAGGGCAGCTACTACCACCATCAGATAACATGGTAAAGAGTCAAAATCTTCTCTGAAAAACCTGGTTCTTCCCAAAAAAATACACATACCATCCATGAGGGGAGTAGCTTTAAACTTAGAAGTGAAGCGCAAATGCAAGATTATCTAAATGTGTACATTTGTATGGCTTAGAATGAGTATAAATAGCACTTATTTTCTGTTCTGATCAGAAACTCTGAGGATCTTCTCCTTCCAGATAGATATATTTAGGATGGTAAATTGGCACTTCTTTTGTCTCCATCTTTAGCTCTTAGTCATTGAATGGGTGTGGCCTCAGATAAACTTAGACCTAGGAAACACCTTAATTTAGAAAGGCCAAGATCAAGCACTGCATCCTGGCCATCACCAATCATCTTGCCACTGGATTCTGAAGACTCTGGAGGAGAGAGCAAGACTAATGACTTTACAAAGCTCTGCCTCCCTCAAATCCAATTAATGCAGTCAAGACGTTGCTCTCATGATGTCACTGGTCTTCTTTGAGAATGAAGGAGAAAAACATCAGCAAGGGTTCCGCATGAGGTCTCTACACAGAGACAAGAACTTCCAGAGCAGGTGATATGAGTTAAACTTTGTCACACATATTTCTGACCCATATCACCTATTGACTCTACAACTATCCTCCATTTTTTTCAGGGAAGATATACAATCTAGGTATTTATTGGAGAATGTGCTCTGTCCCCAGTACATATCTACATGGAGGAAACAATCAAGGTATAGTGAAAAAATCACTGAAATTGTCATTGCAGGACTTGAATTCAAGTCACATACTACCTGTGTGGCCTTGGGCAAGCCATTTAACTTCTGTGGGCTTCCATTTCTTTAATCTATAAAAGCAAGGAAGATGACCTAAATGACCTATGATGTCCCTTCCACTTCTAGAACTATGAGTCTATGAAGTTTTTACTTGACCAACTTAACTCAAAATGATTGATGGGAAAATAATGATAAAATACTCCTCTTCCTTTGCAGAGGTGGTGACCTACAGCTATGAAATGCTGTATACACTGTCAGATGTAGTTGTTGTGATAGTTTGTCTTGATTAACTGGGTTATTTTTCCTTTGTTACAAGAAAGGATTTTGAAAACAGAGCCAAGATGGCAGAATAAAAGCAAAGACTTGCCTGACCTCTCCCGGAAATCCCTCCAAATACCTTTTAAAAATCACTCTAAACAAATTCAAGAGCAGCAGAATCCACGAAAGGGCAGAGTGAAACAAATTCCCAGCCCAAGACAACTTGAAAGGTTGGCAAGATAGGTCTGTTGCACCAGGGTGAAAGAGGAACTCAGTTCAGTGAGGCTCCAGCAGTGCAGACCTGACCACAGCAAACCAAGAGCAGGGATTGGAAGTGAAGGAATCAGCACCAGCAGTGACTTCTTCCAGAGCTCCAGGTCTCTATCTTACCCTACAGGAAAGTAAGAATGGAAGAGGATAAAAGAAGGAGGGTTAACAGAAAGAAAGGAAGATTGAAGGAGGGGGTAGTCAGAAGCAAAACACTTTTAAGAAGGGACAGGACAAAAGGAGAAAGAGAACAGAATAAACGCAAGGAAGAGGATGGAGCTAGCAATAGGAGCTGTGTAAAAAATTTTGAAACAAGTTTCTCTGATAAAGGCCTCATTTCTTAAACATTCAGAGAACTGAGTCAAATTTATAAAAATCAGAGCCGTTTCCCAGTTGATAAATGATCAAACTATTATGATCAATTTTCATGTGAAGTAATGAAAGCTATTAATAGCCATATGAAAAAAATATCCAACTTACTATTGATTGGAGAAATGCAAATTAAAACAACTCTGAGGGACCAGCTCACATCTTTCAGACTGGCTAATATGACAAAACAGGAAAATTATAAATGTTGGAGAAAATGTGGGAAAATCAGAATACTGATGTATTGTTGGTGGAGTTGGGGAACTGATCCAACCATTCTGGAGAGCAATTAGGAATTATGCCCAAAGAACTATAAAACTGTGCATACCTTTGATTCAGTAATACCACTGCCAGGTCTGTATCTCAAAGAGATTATAAAAATGGAAAATGACCCAGATGTACAAAAATATTTATAGCAGTTCTTTTTGTGGTAACAAAGAATTAGAAATTGTGGGAGGCCCATCAATTGGGGAATGGCTGAACGAGTTGTGGCATATGAATTTAATGGAATACTATTTTTCTGTAAGAAATGATGAGCAGTCAGTTTTCAAGAAAACTTGGAAAGACTTGTGTGAACTGATGCTGAACGAAGGGAGCAGAACCAAGAGAACACTGTACACAGTAACAGCAAAATTGTGTGATGGCCAACTTGATAGACACCTCTTCTCAGCAATACAATGATCTAAGACAATTCCAAAAGACTCATGATAGAAAATGCCGTCCATATCTGGAGAAAGAACTATGAACGCAGATCAAAGTAGACTATTTTCTCATTTTTGTTCTTTCTCAGGATTTTTCCCTTTTGTTCCGATTCTTCTTTCACAAGCTGACTAAGGTGGAAATATTTTTAATACGATTGTACATGTATAGCCTACATCAGATTGCATGTCATCTTGGGAAGGAGAGTGGAAAGGGGGAAAATTTGAAACTGAAAATATTATAAAAGTGAATGTTGAAAACTATCTTTTCATGTAACTGGAAAAATACTATTAAGTTGGGGGGAAAGTGGATATTGAAACTAAAAATAAATGAATATTTTTTTTTAAAAAGAAAGGCTTCTATTGGGCAAGAGAGAAGCGTACTAGGAAATAATTGACATTAAAAAATAAATAAACATCCATAAAACATTCCTTTAAGATGGAAATGTTGCCAAATCATGAAATGAATGTGTTAGTTTATTCTGCTCTCCAACCCAATGGTATGCTTGCTGTGGACCATTTCAGAAGTGGTTATCACCCACCCAGACACCTGCTGCTCCAGAGGCAACAAAATGAGCCCAAAACAAGTGAAGACCCACAACATAGTAAATTACCACCAACTGCACACACTCCCTAAGTACAGGCTCCAAATCATAGCTTTGGAATCCAAGAGGCAAAATTACTCTTTTAGTAAATTCCTTCTCTCCTACAATCTCTCTGGGGGAAAAAAAAACAGACTAAAAGAAATCTAGCTAATTGCTATCTTGTTTTCCATTCCTTCTACACTGTATCTTCAGAAAGTTTGTTGAAAACTAATCTTTCAAAGCACCAAATAACTTGTTGTCCACTCTTCAAAATTCAGGATTTTGGACTGAAAGGAGTCTCAGAGGTCCCCTTCCCTTGCCCTTCACTTTGTAGTTCGGAAGTAATGTACTATAGAAGGAAAAGCACCTTAAGTCATCGGAAAAAATGGGTTTAAATTTCACTTCTTGCTAGCTCTATGACTGTGAGCAAATCTTTGAACTCCTAAGAGCCTCAGTTTTCTCAACTATAAAATGAGCAGGATTGAAAACAAACTTTTTCACTCCAAATCCTCCCATTACACCATGTGGTATTTCTCAATTGTAGGTGGTTCTCCATGGGACTATAAAATCACGCATTTTGGTCAAAATTTTCTTTGTCATTTTTTCACATGAAAATCCTGTAACCTTCTCAAAAAAGGAGGGGGGGGGGGATAAAGCAGGGGGAATAAATGTTTTTGTTGTTTTTTTCTGGGGTAAAAGAAAACTCAGACTATTCATTTATGGTCATGTATACCAAGGCTCTCAGCCCAGGAAATAGCGATTCACTTGAAACTGGTGAAAAAGAAGGGAGCTGTCTGTTCAGGACTTGTGATTATGTGTTTAGTACTTAAGTACAGTACTTAGTGCAAGCTCTGCCTTCACAGAACTATCTGTTCCCTACCTAAGGAACTGCCCCCACAGAAGCACACTGTTCTTTTAAATCCTGCCTGGTTTATTTCACTGCTTGTTAACACACTGGCCTCAAGAGTGAAAAGGGGAAAGGAGACAAAACAGGGACTATTTTATTGACCATTAAATGGATTCTTTTGAGCACCTTTGCTTAGTGAAGGAGAAATTCTTTGCTAAATGCAATTCTCTGTGGGTTTCCTTATTGTCTCTGTCCTCCAATTAGACTAAAGTTTGGAGACTGGCTATAAAGTGTGTGCTCTTCCTTACTTTTTGTCTTTTTCTTCATTCCTTTCTTCCTTCCTTTGTTTTTCTTTCTTTCCTCATGTTATTTCCTTGCAAATCCCACAACCAGTGAAATAAATTGCACTGAGTAAAGACTGAATCAAAATAGAAATGATGAAGGATAGAATGTCCCAAAGAATCAGTAAGCCAGTCCAGACTGCCAAGAGGAAAGTCTGGTGAGAGAGATGTGCTACCATCCAAGGAGCATCATTCTGATCTGCTCTTGGCAGTGGTCAATGGACTTTGAAATACAACTCAATGTTTAAAATGTCTGTAAGCTTTCCAGTTCCACAAATGAGGATATGAGAGGAGGCATAGTGGCATCTCTGACTCCGTCAAAACCTCTTTAAAGAATTGCATCTTCTGAGGTGGGTGGTGTCTAGTTGTTGAGAAGCATGATTGTACACTGGCATGAAGTGGTTTAGAAAGAGTGTGTATTGTATTTAAAGTGTTCTGGACCTGAATTGGAATCCCACCATGGGTATATAAATAGCTATGTGATCCTGGGTCAGTCATTTAACCCCAGTGACCTCAGCTTTCTCAACCACAAAATGAAAATGAACATAGAACTACTTGTACAGGGTTGTTGTAAGGATTTGATTAAATAAAATATGTGATGCTCATTGCACGTCTTAAGATACTACATAAAATCAAGTAGCCATTACTACTGGCATCGGGTAAATTAATGTGAAAGTGTTTTCAAAACTAATAAGGCCAGAAACATGCAAAATGGTATGTCAATCCAAAACTAATTAAGAAATCTAACAATGATTAGTGGCTGGCATGGTGCTAATCATTAACTGGAAGGATGTAGAGTTGTTCACTTTGTATTTTCTTGTATTTGCTGCAGGGGAGGATGACAATTATGGTAATAGCTGACAGAAGAAAATGGTCATCAGAAAGCTGATATAATAAAGATAAGTAAGGAGCTGGTAAGAGAGCCCTCTGTAGCCTCTGATGAATCCCTATCCCCTGACCAAATCCTCTGGCACTAACAGCATTGGCAGTTTTGATTGTTGAACCACTTTCAGTGACATTGGATGATCATGAGAGAGATCCTGTAAAACCAGGAAAGAAGGAAGGTTCTGACTCTCAAAGCCAATGAAATCTTGGGCTACATTAATAGAAACATAGCAGAGACAGGATTAAGGAGCTACTAGTCCGTATGTTTCCTCCTGGTTGGAATTCATATAGAGTACTGTGTCTGAACCACCACAATTTGTTTTAATTTTTATTTATTTTCTTTTTAATTTATGGAATAAAAGAAATATTTCCATAACATAGTGTGATATTTTTTTAAAAGATAATTGAACATTTAAAGATATTGATAAGCCAGAGAGTTGATTGTTGGGTGAAGGGGTCTTTTCCATCTTAGTTTAAGGAGAGTGCTTGAAAGAACTGGGAATGTTTTGCTTAGAGAAGAGAAGCTGCGGAAAGGGAGACATGATACCCACCATAAGAAGACATATCGTGAGAGAAAATGATTAGATTTGTTCTTGTTGTGTTGTTTGTTCTTCGTTTTCAAAGAAGACCATGACATCAGAGAAATGATAACATGACTCGCCCTTGACTTTGTTTTGAGTGAGGGAGGGATATGCAAGGTCACCAGCCTCACTTTCTCCTCCTGAGCCATCTGGACCCAGTGATCAGATATTCACCAGGATGATAGGGGTTGGCCCAGGATGCAATGGGAGACTGTGACGTTTTTGTTCTGAAGTTTAAGGGCAGAACCAATAAAAATGGGTGAAATTTGCAAAGAAGAAAATTTAGATTTGATGACAAGAAAAATTCCCTGACAACTGGAGCTGTCCCAAAGTGGGATGGACTGCCTCCAGAGCTAGTAGAACTCCTCTGTCGAGGTCTTCATACAGAGTATGGCTGATCATTTGTCAGGCATGTTATATGGGAGGATTCCTTTTAAGAATCGATTGGACTAGATGACCACCAATACCCCTCCCAGCTCTACAATTCTGTGATTTTGTCAACATTTCTAATGCAAAGCCAAAATGATAATGAAAAACTGATACATAGAACTTCAGTGTTTTAAAGCACTTCATATGCTTTTTTCTAATTTTGGTCCCACAATAGCCATGACAGATATTATCATCCCAGATGAGACAACTAGGGCTCAGATCCATGGCCACACAAGTAATAAATACCATGGGAAGTATTTGAATTCACATCTCTCCAGACCCCAAATTTAGTATTCTTTCCAATATATTGACAGTTACATGACCAGGTGATAGAGTGCTGGAGTCAGGAAGAACCAAGTTCAAATCCTACCTCAGGCACTTAGCTCAGTGACCATGGGCAAGTCACTTCAGACATTTTATTTGCCTCAATTTCCTCATCTATAAAATGGGCATAATAATACCACCTTCCTTCTGAAGTTGTGAGGATAAAATGAGACAATGTTTGTAAAGCACCTTGAAAAACTTTTTGTTGTTCTTCAGTTGTTTCAGTCAGCACTAACTCTTTCTGACCCCATTTGGGATTTTCATGACAATGATACTGCAGTACTTTGACATTTCTTTCTCCAGCTCATTTTATAGATAAGAAAACTGAGACAAATAGGATTAAGTGGCTTGCCCAGGGTCACACCTCCAGTAAGTATCTGAGGTTGGATTTGAACTCAGGTCTTCCTGACTCCAGGCCCAACACTCTATCTACTGCACTGCATACTTGTCCTTTGCAAATCTTAAAGTACAATGTAGTATGACTTCCCTAGAGAAATATTAAGAAAAGGGATTAAGATTGTTGGCCAACTACTTAGGAAAGTATTCATCTGAATTCATCTGAGGAGCACCACATCCTCCAGTTTCAAGCCTAGTGCCAAGAAACATGTCTGTAAAATAAGAATTGGGATATCTAAAGGGAAACTCTGTGGGGGAGCAGGAGGAGTGAATAATTTCCTAAAGTGATAAAGGAAGAGATGATGAGATTTTTGATGCTATATTTATACATGAAGGACTATAGATCCCTTTCCTTCCTGAATCATAGAACAAAAAGGCAGATGAAACCCAAGAGAGAAAAATCATTAGAAGATAAAAGAAATGCCACAGAACTGAGAGGTTCTGAAAAGATCAAGATAAGGAGTTGTTCCCTTCGGGTAGTTTCAGGTCAGACCACACCAGAGCACTCTCCACAGCTGCCAACTAGCCCATTCAGGCTGAATGGGGGACCTTGGACAGCTCAGATGATTCCCCTCTTATCAATAAAGGTAACAAATATCTCATTAATAATTTCATGTGTCATTCTTTATGCACTGAATAAAATAATGTTGTAGATCCCCTCTAAAAGGTCATGGGTCAGAGACCTTTAGAAAGGTTTAATCCAAAAAAAATCTTCATAGACCTCAAATTACTTATTTTGCAACGGTATGTTGTTGTCACAAGACCTAAGTAAAATTACCATCTTAAGATCATTTAGAGATGAAACTGGGAAAACAAATACAGCCTCCCCTTTTCCCCCCTCCACAAAATGGCTAGCTTGTCTATGTGGCAACTAGGTGGTGCAGTGGATAGAGCACCAGGGCAAAAGTCAGGAGGACCTGAATTCAAATCTCACCTCAAACATTAAATCTCACTCACTAGCTGTGTGACCTTGAGCAAGTCACTTAATCCCAACTGCCTCATTCTGGGTCATCTCCAGTCATTCTGATGAATATCTGGTCACTGGATTCAGATGGCTCTGGAGGAGAAGTGAGGCTGGTGACCTGCACAGCCCTCCCTCAATCAAAACACAGTCAAGTGTAAGTATCATTATTTCTCCGATGGCCTGGTCTTCTTCGGCAAGGACGGATGAATGCGCGCACAGTGTGTCTACAGTGATCTGTTCTCATTATTGATGATATTGAAACCACAACACTTAGCTCCTGATGTGCCCTATGTAGAAGACATGTAAATGACAGGGTGGTAAGAGCATTAGGTTGGAAGTTGGGGACTTGGCTTTGAATTCTGTTTCTGTCCCTCACTAGATGTGGAAAGATCTAGAGCAAATGTTTTCTTAACCACGTTTATGTAATGGACCCCTTTGGCAATCTGGTGAAGCCAATGGATGCCTTCTTTGGATAGTATTTTTAAATTCATTAAATAAAGTAGCTAGCACTTAAAAAGAACTTTAACAATTGCAGAGCACTTCACAGAAATAGCTGGGTGATACAGTGACTAGAGGACTTCACTTGGAGTCAGGAAGACATCTTTTCTCACACTTACTAGCTGGATGACCATCGCAAGTCACTAAATTTCACTCCACCTCCGTTTCCTCAATTATTAAAAGTGGATAATAATAGCATCTGTCTCCCATGGTGATCATGAGGATAACATGTGTAAAGAGCTTCATAAGTCTTATAAATATAAAATAAATGTTAAAATATTAAATATGTAATATATAATAATATAAAGTAAATGCCATTACTATTATTATAAAATAAGATTTTAAAGGAAACAATTATATTCAAATATGGCAATCATTCTTTGTACAAAAAATTCATAGATGTCCTGGCTAAAAATCCTTTATTTAGGGGAAGACTTCCAGAATATTGGCTAGATCCTCCATGAAAAATTTATGAAACATAAAGGGAAAAGAATATCATAGGATAAGATGTCATGAATGGATAACTATATTGACCACATACATGAGATAATGGACTAATGGAAATACCGAAATATTATATTACCATTACTGGAAATTATGATGTATGTGAAAGGAGGGAGGGGGTATTAAAGTTCCTACTACGTGCTAACTATTGCAATAAATTTTCAGTATTAAGTAAAAGCAAACAAGACAGTCCCTACTCCTCCCAAGGAATACACATTCTAACAGAGAAAGACAGAGATAAAGGGCAGATAAAAGGGGTACACATGAGGGATAAAGCAGCTGAGGAGGAGGAGCAGAAGAAAATGAGAGTTAAAAAGAGGGATGAGTGAAACTAAGCATTGCTGGGGCCCTTCCTGACATATTGGTCCCTGTGGAGAGTCACGAATCAGGAAAGCAGGATCTCAAAATAGTGGTTTATTCAGAGTGGGGAGGCATTGAATTTGGAGTCAGGAGATTGGGGTTTCAGTTCTGCCTCTGATACTTACTACCTGTGTGACCTTGGGCAAGGTGCTCAACTTCTATTTCTTCCTGTATAAAATAAGAAGAAAATTGACCTTGTTGATCTTTGAGATCCCTTGAAGCTCTAAATATATGAACCATTAGAAATCATCTTTTTATCTACATAAATAAGTTCATCCTTCTTGTCTTTTCAATCCCAATTTAAGCAGCAAATATATATTGAGTGATTATCATGTGCAAGGACCTGGGCTACATGCCTTGGAACATTCAAAGGTGAATACATTCATTGTTTCTGATCTCTACTTGCTTAAACATAGTCGGAGGATAAAATACATACACAAATAACTAGTTAAGATCTGTAGATGACAAGTATCACATGAGGGATACAGAAAAAAGGTGTTTTCATAATTAAGAATGAGGAAAGAGTCCTTCCAGGGGCTCATCCCAATTGCCTGCAGGAAATGAGATTTGAACCACACCTACAAATATGGACAGAATTTCAAGAGAAATTGCAATGGGGAGTAGATATGAGAGTGGTGAAGAAAAAATGTTCCCTCACATGTTGACTTGGGATCCTTTTAGAAGTTTTTCAGGAGGCTGGGATTTCAAACTAACCTTAGCAATAAAGAGCTCCTTCTTTTAGGCATTCCCTTGTTCCCATATATATCTGAATTGAGACTCAAAACTAAAAACAACTTATGAAAGAGTTAAACTAAAGATGGTATACATTTTGTTCTGCCCCAATGCCTAACTTATTCCTTTTAGAGAGTAAGATAGTGCTATGTTGAGTGGTCCCTCTGTTTCCTGAAAAAGCTGGCCCCTTAATTGGCACCAACTAAGGAGTACCTTGGACACCATGGAGATTCTATGCCCAGCAGCAGTGAAGAATTGGACAGAAAATCTAAGAGAAATACTGGCAATTTGAGCCTCCCACTTCACCTCGCACAACTGTTCTGGGACTGGACTTTTCCAGTCTGTCTGCTTTTACTGATCAAATTAGCAGGATAATTGCCTTATCTCCACTTCACCTTTTGCAACTTGTTATCGCTCCCAGTATACCTGTCTTATGTTACTCTCCCGGCAGAAATCTTCATTAGCTCTCAATTGCCTTAAGGATAAAATAAGAAATTCTCAGCCCGTCATTTAAAAGACTCCATAATCTGATATTAATCTGGGAGAGTTTGAGCAATTCATTTATGCCTCAGTTTCCTTTAGTTGTATAATGAGGGAGATATAATGGATAGCCTCAGAAGCCCCTTTCAGCTCTGCATCTCTGATCCACAGACTCAAAGAATTTCAAAATTGGAAGGGCACCTCAGCAGCCATTCAACATATACCCCAAGAGAGAACTCCAGATACAATCGACATGACAAGCGGCCTTCCAACCTTTGCATGAAGACCTCTGGTGATCTGGAAACCGCTGCCTTCTGAAAAATCTCACTCCCCTTTTGAAAGTTCTATTGATAAAAAGTTGCCATCTCTCCCACCTTCAATTTATCCCCCTACCACTACAAGAATAATCTTCATTTTGCAAACCTCCAATCATGTCACTCCTTTGCTCAAAAATCCTTGTTACTCCCTCCTACAAAGATTTCTTGTGCCCAGTACTCAGTTCTCCAGAATGTAGTACCACCACCCCACCACTCCATCTTCCCTACTTTAGTAACATTACTCCCCCTCAACTCAATGTAACAACCAAAGTCTTAATATTTTCTGTGCCTTCACCACGATTTGCCTTCTCTCCCCATTATGCGTTGGCTCACATTGTTCTTTATGCCAATTATGCTTTTCCTTCCCAATATTATCTACTTTCTCTGTCCTATAATCCTATGATCATCAGGGGAATAAGAGTTTTCACACCAAGTAAATCATGAATCATTTGAATTTTCAGGTAGGTCAAGCATTACAGACAAATTCAGCTTCCTATCAAACCCTCAAGTATTCCTGTGGAAAACACAACTCCAAATTCTGCAGAAAAGTGCCAGTGATAGTTCCAAATAGGTTTCATATACTCACTGGCCACAGCCACCATTGCTACCTAAAGGGTACCACTCTATAAACTGTAAGTTAGGGGAAAGGAGACCTGCCCCAAAGTGGCCAGGGCTATGCCCAACAGTAAAAGTGTAAAGCACAGAGCTGAGTACAGGACACTATGAAAATGAGGATTTTGATGTAAGGAGGGATAAATCTGGAACATGGAATACTACTGAAGAAAATGGAACAAGAATCACATGGAGGATTTTTGGTAACTTGCATCTCCATTTTCCAACATCTGTAAGATGATAGAATTAGAGTAGACTCTCACTTAGAAATAATACTTATCCTATGAATAAGAGGAAGAATGCAGTATGTGATAGATTGCTGGTCTTCAAATCAAGACATCTTAATTCAAGTCCCATCTATAATATTTACAAGTTTTATGACCATGAACAAGTCAGTAAACTTTAATAAATCTGTTTCTTCATCTATAAAATTAAGAAGTTGGGCCAGATGGCTTCCAAGGCACCTTCTAGTTATCAAAGAGCTACTCATTATCCCTGTAACTTTCCATACCAATGTACCCTTCCCTGGTACCATTTTTGTCTATGTACTGTCTCTCCCATTGTAATATAAGCACATAGAAAACAGAGATTGTCTTGCTTTTCTATTTGTACCTCTAGCATTTAGAAGAGATCTTGGCACATAGTGAGCATTTAGTAAATGCTTTTTCATTCATTCATTCATGAGGCCACTGAATACCTTGAGCAATAGGCATCCCAAAGATCATTCTAGCTCCCCTCGGTTTTGCCCAAGATGAGTCTGCCTCCTATTTTGATTACCCTATATTTTACATGCTGATTCAGCAATGCCCTCCAGCTATACCTTCTTTAAGCCCCTCCTAGCTGCTGTACTTTTCAAAGGACCCAAATTTCTGCCAAGAATATTATGGTTTATTTAAGACTTATATCTCATCTACTTTCAAAAGGATTTAGAGTGCTTACAGACTGGAAGAATACAAAATGAGACTATCAAAGAGTAAGCAGTTGAACAGAGATCTTTTTAAAAAAAAAATAAGAATAGATTAACTCAGGAACTTGTGCCCAATAATTTTTTTTTCAATATAGACCTGTAAACAGAGAAGGAGGGCAAAAAGTGACCTGGAATAGAGCATTACACTCACTAATGAAGCTAGATTTAAACTATAAAGATTGCCTATAAAGCCTATAAAGATTGCCTAAATTTCATAAAAACAAATTTCTAATTCAGGAGAAAAAAAAAGATTAGACAGCCTACCAACTCCTTAGCCAAATATTTACATATGAAGTGGGCATTTTAGCAGATGTTACTGGAAGAGCAGTCAGAGGATGACCCCTCTCACTGATTTTGGAGAATAAAGACTGGTGATACATATCTTAAACATGTTAGTCATCTCTCTGCAACTCCAACCCTTGAGCAAGCTTCCCCACCCTTATAAAGCACCTGTTCTAGCATTTGCATCTTATTAGCATAATCAGATGCCGGAACTGCAAGAGTAGAATCCTTAACACACATTAGGCTTGCTCACCGCAGCTAATTATTGTTTGTGGTAGCAGCTAAATACGACTCTTCTGCTGTGTTTACCAAGACCATGCAACTAAGACTCAGAACTAAATTATATTGCATGCCTGGAACAAAATGGTCTCATTGATGGTGATGTTGCTACCATAGATCCAAGAGTTATGAATGCCCAAGCAAGTTTTATCAATTGAGGAGCTTTCAATGGACTGACTTGACTCTCTCTCATTTTGCATTGGTTATAGTAATACAAACTGAATGAGGATGGGGATGGAATGCTGGCTCATATTTCCTGTGCATTCAGCCTCAGTGCTTTCTAAGGAGAAGACTTCATATAAGAAAATGGATTCCCTTTGAACAAAAGTAGTATGGGCAAGTAATTTCAAGGAAGATTAAATGAAAACACCTAACACTTTAAGTACTCAATAAGGTTTATCTGGGCTCATTGATGTTGTTTTTAATTCAACCTCAAATATATTCTCTTATTGTGAATACAGCAATGCAATTGTTCTCCTGTCTCTTAACAAAAACCTTAAAAAAAGTAAAAAAAGATCAGCCCAGACTGCTGGATTTCCCCTTGTCTCCAACCAACTCACTAATCTGGTCTTAGCAGAAGGCCACTTAGTCTCACTGAAGGGAACATACCCATCCTACAAATGTTCCCCATCCCCATCACCAAAACGACAACAAAAATTACACACCGACTTCCAGGCTCCTCTACTGATAACCACTATCCTAAAAGGTACAGTTGGCTGAGGAAGGTATTTTGTAAATTGTAGAACATGTTCTGAGGCAAGTATCCCAACACTCACTTGTATAGATGACTCAAGTCCCCAGATTCCCTCTTGGTTTTAACTCTAAGAAGTTGTCTATGCAATGTTACAAGTTCTCACTGTTGTGCCCCTCCCTGTTGATATCAATAAACCAGTCAACTTAATTAGCATTTAGAAAGGTGGATTTTACTAAAGAAGTACAGAGATAACAATTGTCAAAACATCTCTCCCTCCCCAAAAAAGCCTGTGACATGCTTTCCCATAAGTACATGCAGAGTCCAAAGGAAAGTGGGCTCAAGCTTAGAGAGTACATGTGGCAAAAGGGATAGTTCCTAGGTACTGAAAGTTTTTTCTCAGGACACTCCTTCTTGGAACACTCAGGAAGATCTGCTTAGTGATAGTGCGACTTCTTTGCTGGCATCCTTGTAGAACCATGAAACTGCCTTGCTTCATTGCATCCATTCTATTTCCTGCTCCCAATGAAGACACTGCTGTTAACCACTAATGGCAGCAGCTGTATTGGAAGACAATATTTGGACACTGATGAGGAAATGAGAAGCCCCAAATCCTCCAGAACCTTCAAAGCCCAGAACGTCCTCTCCCTGCCAAAGCAAGAAGATGTCAAGATGCTCTCCTTTTCTTTACCCCACATAAAGGATTCCTTCTCAGAGATGCCTTCCTCTACTCTTTACCACCAGATGTTCACTCAATTTCAAGTTTCTCTGTCTCTGTCTCTCTGTCTCTGTCTCTGTCTCTGTCTCTGTCTCTCTCTCTCTCTCTCTCTCTCTCTCTCTCTCTCTCTCTCTCTCTCTCTCTGTCTCTCTGTCTCTGTCTCTGTCTCTCTCTCTCTCTCTCTCTCTCTCTCTCTCTCTCTCTCTCTCTCTCTGTCTCCCTCTGTCTCTCTTTCTCTCTGTCTCCCTGTCTGTCTCTGTCTCTGTCTGTCTCCTAACTGTTTGATACTTTAAAGACAACCACAGAAGTGGGAACACTGCAGCCTTGAGGCCATATGTGACCCTCTAGGTCCTCAAGTGTGGCTCTTTGATTGAATCCAAACTTCACAGAACAAATCCCCTTAATAAAAAGAATTTGTTCTAGTGACTAGAGTGTGATCAATTTTCCTCAGCCAGTTCAAAGATGCTTCTTGTGCAATATCACTTAACTTGATCCCAGTACTATTTCCACATGCCCCTTACCAACTTATATAGTTCTGCCTGCTCACAAGAGGCCAACCTGGCTTTAATTTAGTTCAAACTAATTTCAGTCATCTGTCTAATGGATCCTAAACACAATTCAAAACCATTCGGTTTTGACTGACTCCAAAACTGACTCCAACTTCTGCCACCAGCACAAAATAGATCTAATTAGTTATAACTACTGTGAATGTTCCATGTAACTATAAGTTTCCTGCTTGATTATTACTACCTAGGATGGCAGTCTTCTAAAATGTAACTAAAAGCCAGATGAACTCATACTCACTGTAATGGCTAATCTTGGTCCTGGAGAAAAGATAATGAAAGATACTTCTCTCCTCTAGGTAAACAGATGGGAGCTTAGATTCAGAATGTAGCAAAACTTGTCAGACATGGAGACTGTGTCAATTTTCCTTAACTTTTTATTTTATTATAAGGAACAGTTCTTTGAGGATAGAGAGGAGTACATTGGGATATGACAGTGGTATAAAAAAAGTATCAATACACCTTTTTTTAAAATGATAGTAATATGTACTACACATTTCACTGTCATAGTAAACAGAAAATATAGTACATCCCTTATCCTCTTCTGGTGGTTATGAATATCAGTTATTGTCTTGTGCTTTACAGTACAGGACAGTACAGCAATCAAGTGTGTGGCAATGTTTACTCCTATACTAACTGGTCCCAAGTTCCTTTTCAGTTTATGATTTGCTTGTCTCTATGGTTTCCTTCCTTCTTTGGACCTCTCCACTCACTGCTTCTACTGAAGATTGCTGCAATACTCTAAGGAATGGACTAACAGATCAACAGACTTGTTGAATTGGTTAAATTTTTAAGTTCCACATCCCTCTGTGGAGATCATGCCCTTTGAGAATTTGTGTTGCTCTTAAGAAGCCTTTTCAATTTATTTCTAGATTCAGCAGTCAGGAGCCTGACTGCCTAATAAGTAGTGGCTATTATTATATATTGAATAACACCAACTGAATAGCCTTGCAATTTTAAAATATCCTTTATTGAAAGACTCATGTAACCTCCTCCACGGACTTTAAATAGCTTGCTCCTTAGTTGTCTCTGCCCCTTATATAAACATATATATACTTCATTAGTCTATGAAATGAAGTTGTTATTGTCCATAAATAACAACAGCTAGTGATTCATTTTAAAGCATGCAATTATTGAGGTATCCACATGGTAATGTTCAAAGAGGCTTAGATCAGGCAAGAGTCTAGAGAGCTGGGTTCCAATCCTGGCTCCATTACGATATATGAGAGATATAGATAGATGCAATTATAGATATAGATATTGATGTCACTGCTTCAAGTCTTCAGCTTCTTCATCTGTCCAATGAGGAGGCTGGACCAGGTGAGCCTGAAGATTTTTGACAGCTCTGAGATGTTAGGATTTGATAGAAAAAAAATACTGTTGCTGGTACAAAATTGAAAAGGGTTCTGGGTAAAGAAATCACAAGAGCTGGGTTCTAGTCCGTTATCTAACCCTAACTAGTTCTGTGAGGATGAAGTTCATGTCCTCTGTCTGGACCTCAGTTTCACCTTGTATGAAATATCAGACTGGATGACCTCTCAAATTCTCCAGCTACAACATTCTGCGATTCTGAGACAAAGACAAGGTCCTACTAGAATAAGCAGTATTAACTCTAAGTAGAGAGTGACCCCTGCTGAATCATCAAAGGAACTTTTTTAGCCTGGATGAATCCCTAGGAATTCTTCCAGCCCTCTTCAACTGGATTAGTCTCAAGGAAAAAAAGTGAAAGGGTGAAAATGTCTCTTTGGAATCTTGAGAGAAGGCTACTCCGTATGCCTTCCATATTTGTCATAGAGCCTAGCTCAGGGCTTGGTACTCAGGAGGCATGTATTAAATATTGTTGATTGATAGACAAACCACCCAAAGAAATTAAAGATCCCTCACTATAAGATAAGAAAAATTTTGGCTCAGAACGTATGATTATAAACAAATTGGGTCAACCTTTAATTTTGTCATGTGTGAGTAATTCTACAGCTAAATCTTTCATTGCCTGTACAGCGAACTTCTCTAAAGGATGAATGTCATCATATCTCATCAATGTATTTCCTCCACTGGCATATTGTGCCTCCATTCCTGCCCATCCTGTGCCACTCTTGATCACATCCTCCCATAAATCCATCACAGTAAAAACAGTCAACATGGGTGGGGGTGGAGAACCCTCTTCTCATTTTCTTCACATTTTGTGAATATAAATGGAGCACAGTAGCTGTCCTCTCAACTCTACTGTCAGCTAAATATTTAATTGAAATAGTTGTCTCTCGATAATGAAAAGATAAAATAAGGCCAGATCACCAAAACCATAGGATAATGTTTAGAAATAAGTTTTTGTGGTAAATCCATTCAAGTTACCTTTGTTTCCTGATTCCCTAAAGACTTCTACAATTCACACACCTGACAGAAAAAAAAATGCATGAGCTTGCCTGCTCAGCTGCTCTAATGGAACGTTGACTTTACACATGGGATCATTCCTTCTAATGTAATAGTAAAGCAGCCCATTCGTGTGTGGCCATCCTGTGTGTCTCTAGTCTGTCTTCTCCCATAAGGTCACCACAGGACCAGATGAGAGAAGGTCCACTCAATAAACTAAGAGCTTTCCTTTTTTAAAATTAATTTTATATTTTTCAGTTAACAAGCATTTATTTTCTCATTTCCTCTCCCCTACACGAGAGAAAAAAATCCCTTGAGACCTTGAGATGCATAATCAAGCAATACAAACTCCTATGCTGGCCATCTCCAGAAATATGTGTCTCTTTCTGCACATTTAGCCCATAGGACAGGAAATGGATATCATTCTTTGCCTTCAGTTCTCTGTGTTGGCTACCTCTCTTGATTTTTCCCAACATTTTTAGAACATAGGATATCCATTTGTTTATGGCTCACTCTGACCATGAGAGTAGTCTATCCTCCTTTTCATTCCTTTGTGACTTCCTTTATAACACTCCTCCTTCATAATACATTATTTGTAGCATGTTGCAGCCTGCTCACATCTACCATTGCCCTTTGGGTGACCCTAAATTTCAATTTTTCAGACACTGTCATTTTCTTTGACCCACAGTCCTTCAAAACACCACAAGAATATTGGTATTAAAAAGATGGTCCTTTGTTTCAGAGAGAACCTTGGGATCAGATCCACCATACTGCTTTCTGGCCATCATTATGGTATATCTCAGATCATATACTCTTCTTCTCACAATTGCTCATTCACTCCTCCATTTCCAATTCTACCTCTGAAAAGAGTAATCAAACCACTGCTCTCATTTCTGGATAGGACACGTCAATCACTTCTTTCATGACTTAGATGCCCCCATTAGACTATACATAAGTTCCTTTAAGGCAAAAATGACCTTTCATGCTTGTATTTCTAACCCCAGGACTAGCACAGTGTCTCACATGTTGTAGGTATTTTAAAAATGCTTTTTCAGTCACTCATCATTAATGGAACTTTCCCATTTGAAAACATAGCCAGCCTACATTCTTCATCCTATTCAATTCTGAGCCCAATTCAATGTTCACTTGTCGAATCGGCATCAATAAATATATGTATACAATATAACTTAAGTAAAGATCAATGTAACTTATATTGAGACAGCTAGATGGTGCCATAGTGCATGGAGCCAGGAAAACTCATCTTCCTGAGTTCAAGTCTGGCCTCAGACACTTACTAACTACGTGACTCTGTGCAAGTCACTTAACTCTGTTTGCGTAAGTTTCCTCATTTGTAAAATGATCCAGGGAAGGGAACAGCAAACCACTCCAGGATCTGTGCTAAGAAAACCTTCCAAGTAAGGTCAAAAAAAGTTGGATATGACTAAAAAATAAGACTGAATAATAATTCAACTTTACAAAACCCCAGATCAACAAATATTTATTAAAACCTACTGGGTTCAAGAACTATACTAGGTGGCCAAAAATAAGGAATTAAAGCCCCAGATATTTTCAAGACAATGTCTAGACAATACTTATTTCATTGAATGACCTGAAGAGTTTCAACGATATAGAAGCTTTATAAGCAGTCAATTCAAATAACTATTATCTGGATATTGTCCTGAAAACATATTTATCTAGCCCACACTATGAGATAAAAATTGAGGTATGTATAATATAGATATAGATTCTGTATTTTTTTGTAATTTAATTCCATATCTTTAGTGCTGTGTATATAGTAGACACTTGGTTGGTTTATTTTTATCTCTACTGCCTAACACCATGCCTGGCACATAGTATTTACTCAGTAGATATTGTAGATTGCTTGATAGAATGTTAAAAATGGAAGGGATCTTTGGAATTATCTCACGTAGTTCCTTTATTTTAGAGATGAAAAAACTGAACTCCAAAAAAACTTAAATAAATAAATTAAATATTAGAGTTGAAAAAAAATCTTTGAAGTCCACTAATCCTATCTTCTACTTCATTCAAAAATTCTTCTTTCTCCCATAATAATCTACGATGATCTTTCCTTCCAACGAGCACTCATCTGTCTTGTATGCACGTCTCTCTAACTACAGCGTCTGCTCCTTAAGGGTAAGGTCCATGTCTCCCCTGTACACTACTCCTTTAAGCACCTACCTCCTTGTCACTCTAATAAACATCTCACAGCGTATCCTGCAACAAATGGAAATTCAATCAAAACCCTTCAATTTCTGAGGCTTAGAGGTAAGGAATTGTTTGGCAGCCTCGACCTACTTTATTAGAGCCCACAAAGAGGACAGGTGTGTTAAATTTCATTTTAAGCTTAGCACTGAAGTTCATCTTGGATGACAGAATTAATAATCTAGTTACAGGAATTATCCATATATTATAATTCCCAATAGAATGCAAGGCCTTCAAAAACAGGCACTGTTTCATTTTTCTTTCTATCCCCAGCACATAACACCAGGCCTGATAACATGAGAGGCATTTATAATAAATGCTTATTAAATTGAACTGAATCAATGCCTGTGATATGCATCAGCAACAAGTCAAAAAAACAGAAGTTCTTCTAAATGTGGTTGATAAGCTTTGATCTCTTACATGGACAAAAATCCAAACTTGTCTTGCTGCTGGGTGTCATGTATTCTTGATTTAAATATCAAATTTTTCAATTCTTCACTTTCTTCCCTTTGTAAATTGGAGTGATTTGGAACTGAATTAAACAGGCTATATTGGCAAAGTGGAATTTTTCTATGTAAAATATCTTCCTTGGAGAAAAAAAAAGTATTTTTTTCTTTTTTCCTAAGTTCCTGGTTTTGATTCTGTACTTCAACTTGGACCTCATCTGTCTCCGTCACCCAGCCATTTACCTCAGCATCTCTGCAACCCTTTTATCCCAACCTCTGGTGAACAGGAAGTCCCTGTTGATCCTGAGACCCACACCCCCCATTTCTGCTAAGAACTCTTCTCTCTGGATCTCCATTTCCCCTTATAAAATGAGGAGAAGTAAGTTAAATTCAATAGTTTCAAAGTCCTTTAAGCTTTAAATCTGATTATTTTCTCACTTTAGATTCCCTGTCTCCATGTAAGGTTAAACTTCCCTGAAGACTCATATGCATTCCAGGCCACTGAAGGCCTAAGGGCTGCACTCTACAGACACTTGGCTTTAGTCGATGTAATTCACAGTAATATCCCAGTAGCCTATGATAAGAGTACTGGAGAGGTGCAGAACAAAGGACTGTGTAAGTACTTGGGGAGGTCATTATTGACCTGAAGGATCAAGGAAAGTTCACAAAAGAGGAGACAAATACAGGGAAACATGGAAAGACTTACATGCACTAATGCACCATGAAATAAGCAGAGCCAAGAAAAGAATATTCACAAACATGACAACAATTGAAATGGAAATAATAACAACCACAGAAATAAAAATTAAATATTAAAAAGTTATAGCAAACTGGTCCCAATAGAAGAAAATGAATAGATATCTCTTCCCTATTCTTTTGCATAAATGAGGGACTCATGGGTATAGAATATTGTGTATATTGTGAGATGTTTTTCTTCAATGCATCCATCATTTTTTGTAACTTTTCCCTCTTTTCCTAAAAAAAATCTTGTTATAAGAGACGGGAAGGGGACAGGAGTTAGTAAATACAAAGGAAACTTAGGTGACATAAAAACAGAAGATTTGTGACATTTATTTTTCAATAAAAAGAGGTGATAATTGAGTGGGTCTTTAAAGTGTAAGCAGGAATTCAATAGTTAAAAAGAGGTTAATGAGGACATTACAAGTACTGGTAATAGCACCAGCAGATCTACCGTTGATGGAAACAAGGAGAGTTCAAGATGGTACCAAGTTTTCAGACGTAACAAACTGGGTGACTGATGGTGCCAGTTATAGAAACAGGGAAGTCAGAAAGAGAAAATTTGAAAGATAAACTTGATTGAGAACATGTTGCTGTCATGAGAAACTGCAAAGATGTGTGTATGGAGCTCAGAAAATGTTAGTCAATGAAAAAACATTTATTAAGCAGCTACTATGCGCCAGACTAGGTAAAGCCAGGTCTAGAGATAAAAACTTGGCTGTCATTTGCATAGATGTGATAGCTGAAACTATCAGATTTAATTAGATTGCCAAGGAAAAGAAAATAAAGAGAGGATAGGAGAGACCTATGAACAGAAATTTGCAGAACATTTCTCTCAAGCAGCATAGGATATAGAGAAAGGGCGGCTAGAGAGGTAAGAGGAAGGCAGGAGAGTATGATGGACACTGGGCCAAAATCCAGTGGGTTGGTAGTCAAAGCTGTTGAATGCAACAGAAAGATCAACCAAAAACTGAAAGGAAAAGTTGCCACTGAATTTGGACATTAGAAAACATTTGTAGCCATTGAAAGAGCAGTTCTCATAAAGATGTGCAGATAAAAGCCCAATTTCAGGTGAGTGAGAAAGAGGAGAATGTAAAAAGGAAGTAAACACATGAGATAAACAAGTTTTATTCTGAAGGAGCCTTTCTCTGAAGGAAAGATGAGACAGTAGCTAGATTGGGCAAAAGGGCCAGAGAAAGAGTTTTTAAGAAATAGGGACCCAGGCATGGGGTGGTGTGCCTATGATCTGGCAGGGAAGTTGGCACTGGTAGATCTCTTGAGCTCAGGAGACCTGAGCTGCAATGGGTTATACAGATCAGGTAGCCACATTAAGTCCAACATCAGTGTGGCGAGTTCAAATTAGTGGAGGATCATCAGGCTGTCTAAGAAGGAGTAAATTGGCCCAGGTCAAAAATGGAACAGGTCAAAGCTCCTACCAATTAGTGATAGGATAGGGCCCTTGATTAGCTATTGTACTTGTAACCCAGACAAGATGAGGAGATCCATTCTTTAAAATAAAAAGGGAGAGTGTACTATATTGCAAGGAGATATGATACAATCAGTGAAAAGAGGACAACTGGACATGCGCATGAGAAAGGGAATGATTGTTAAAGCAGGTATAGAAGAGTTAAAAGAGAGTTGATCAAAGGGGCAGGTGGAGGCATTGGCCTTAGTAGTAGAGATCTCTCTTGAGAATGTGATGATACTGAGAAGTTCTGGGGAATTGAAAAGATAAATTGAGAGTATTTGTGTTGAATATCCTCAGTCTTCTCAGGAAAATAGCAAGTTAAGCTATTTGCTTAAATGTAGGGAATTGCTTGGCTGCCGGGGATGGATGGAGATCCTAAGCAAAGGCTTAGGACAATCATTTGAGTGCATAAGATTGGTAATTTATAATTAAGTCTGAATAACAAACCAGGTATAGGCCCTACTTTCAGGTGAGGAAACATCCTAAGAATAAAATCCTAATCAGGTTGTTGAATTAATCTAAGAGTTCCCTGTCTACTGGGTAGCTAGATCATGCAGTGGATAAAGCACCATTCCCAGTCAGGAAAATCTGAGTTCACATCTGATCTCAGACACTTACTAGCTTTATGATCCTGGACAAGTTTGCCTCATTTGCCCTATTTGCCACATTTCTTCATTTGTAAAATGAAGACACGCTGGAGAAAGAAGTGGCACACCATTGCAGTATCTTTGCCAAGAAAACCCCATGGATGTAGTCCATGAGGTCACGTAGAGTCAGTAATGACTGAACAACAGTACATCCCTACCTGCTGCCTGTGCTGAACCTAAAGAAGATAACTTTGAGGAAAATCCTTGACCTATATATATATATACCTCAATTATAACATCTGTAACTCAATTTAGGCAACCACTAGTTATTACTGGAAATTGAGAAATGTCTGAAAAACGTTGAAGTAAAAAGGGAAAAAAACCAGAAATATCAAAATTACATTTCATTTGGTTCAAAAAGTTGACTTTTAAGAGAGTAATGCACACAATTCATTCCCCAAAGAATGAGTCGTCAAAGGACATGAACAAAGGGTTCTAAAAGAAGAATTGCTATTAACAATCATATGGGAAATGGATCCACATCACTAATAATGAAAAATTCAAATCAAAACAACTCTGAGGTTTTACCTCATGCTCAGCAAATTAGCTAAGATGAAAAATTTGGAAACAGTCGATATTGGAGGATTGGAGGAAGACAAGTCACTGTTGGTAGAGGTGTGAATTGGTACAACCATTCTGTAAAGCAATCAGAATTTTGCTGTTAAAAATGATTAAAATTTACATACCCTTTGACCCAGGCATTCCGCTACTAGATATATACCACAAGGAGGCCAAAGAAGAGAGATGCCATATGCACTAAAATATTCATAGAAGCACATTTTTGTGGTAGCAAAAAGCTAGAAACAAAGTGGACAACAATGGCTTGGGGAATGGCTAACAAAATTATAATATATGTCGATAATAGAATATTTCCACTTTATAAGAAGTGATAACTATGGAGAATTCAGAGAAACATGAAAACACATATGAACTGATGATGAGTAAAGTACAAATAAACAGAAAAACAATATGCAAAGTAACTAAATAAAAAATGAAATATTGTCTAATTATAAAAATCAAACCAGACCTTAATAAAGTATAAATTAAAATTAACTCCCTCCTTTTATTAGGAAGGTTAAAGACCATGGAGTGAACTGTTGTGTATGTTGTCAAGTGTGGCCAATGTACCAGTTACTTTACGATGTTTTTCTCTCTTTTTCTAAATTCTTTGTTGCAAGGGATGACTAGTTGAGTCGGGAAGAGAAAGAGAAAAACGTTCAGAAATTAAGGTCACAAAACAAAGACATCAATAAACATTTTTAAATAAAAACTATATAACTTTAAAAAGACTAAATAAATTCCTTCAGTTAAAAATGTGCTTTTTTAATATTACCTTTTATGGAATTTTCCCATTTGGAACAAAATTGATATCATTAGCCACAAATACAAAAGAGACCCAAACCCAATAGTCTTGTCTGCCTTGATTTGCATACAGAATGATGTAGATTTAATACAGTGAGCAAAAGAATTGTGTTTGAAAACCTGTTCTACCACTTACTAGTTATGGCACCTTGAGTAAGTCACTTAAACTCTGTGGGCCTCATTTTCCTTAACTGTAAAATAAGGAAAGTGGACTAAATGGCCTTTGAGTTCACTTCCATCTTTAAATCTGTGATTCTAAGGTTAGAATAAAGACATCTTGATGTAGGCAAGAATCTTCAGGTCTACCAGGAAAGGAAATATCTCTGAAAGTATTCAGTTTTGTTCTATATGCATGATAAACCATATAGCCTAGCACACCTGAAGGGCCCTTTAAACTATGTATAATGGTATCATTATATAATGTAAATTAAATAGTAATGGCACAGAAGGGGGAACTGGATAATTACTGTTTTATCTACGGACATCTGTTGTCTACACTTGAGCAGTCTGAGGAGTACCAAGATGGCACTGAGGCCATTAGGGCTAATTAAGGAATGCTCCATTTTTTTTAATTCATGGATTCGGTATTTGGGAGATGATAGTTCTGATTTTCAGAGCCAGGCAATAACATGATTTTTCCTTGGCTCTCATCTGCCTTAGCAATCGCTCCTAAATCAATTTCCTTGTGCCGTTGCCTCTGTTTCCCAGCCAGTAATGATGCTGGATTTTTGCTGTTCCTGACTATTTTCAAATGTCTTCCCAGCAGTTCTAAGGAATAGTGTTAAGGGTGTCAAGTCACAGAAGGAAATGATTATCCCGGTGTTGAGCATATGCTCAGGCCATGTGTATTGAAACCACTTCCTGTTACAAGACAAGTGACCAAAATACTTATTTACAATCCTTGCTGAGATCTGACCTTTAGGCAATTCCTAGACATTTCATGGTGTCACGGTGGTTGTGAGCCAAGAGCAAGTCAAGTCAAGTGAAGTCAAGTGAACAAGCTGGGCACTATGCCAAACTCTTGGGGCTACAAAGAAAGGCAAGAACTATCCCTTCCCTCAGGAACCTTACATGTCATAAACATTACCCTTAACATCAGATGGTCCAATCCAGTAGTACAGTATCTTGCTTAAGGTAGTCACTCAATAAAAATTTATTTGTGGTTTGATTTTCCTTTATGGAAATGTATCGGATCCTATGAGTCTGTATCCTGTAGTTACAATATATTGCTATCCTAATTTTTGATGACACCTTCACACTGGCTGGCCCCAGTGCCTGGAATGAACTACCTCCTCATCTTTACCTCTTAGAATCCTGAATTTCTTCCAGTCTTAGCTCAAACAACACTTCCTACATCAGGTCTTTGCTAATCCCCATGTCCCAGTCTCTAATCATCAAAATTATCTTATATTATTTTATTTTATTTTATTCGTAGTTTTCAACAACTTACATGCATACATGTTATCTCCCCTAATAGAATATAAGTCCCCTGTGGGCAAGTCCAGATTTTTTTGTCTTTGTTTCCCCAGCACCCAGCACAGTTCTTGGCACTCATATAAAAAGTCTTTAATAAATGCTTACGTGTAGATTGATTGATTGATTGATTAAATAAATTGCACCAGAACAAATACAAATTAATCTTTCTGTCATAAGGGTCAAACTGGAACAAAGTCAATTTAGCAAACATTTATCAAGCACCTACTATGTGGCAGACACTGTTGTAGATGTTGGAAATGCAAAATCAAAAAAGGAAGCAGCATCTGTTCCCAAGAAACTTACATATTGTCCAGGAGCTATAATGTGAATGTGCATGAGTAAATTCAGAAGAATTTGAGTAGGGAGCAAATAGTAACAATGAAGATATCCAGGAGCTCCCCTTCATCACAGGAGAAGTCAATTCAATTGACCGTTTTTGATTCATCAAAAAGGAAATTGAATCCTCAAAAAAGTCTATTAAGGACAGCAAAACTCATTGATAGCCCCACTTTGTTTCTTATTCATCCTTCAGTTCACTGGTGATTAATCTTCCTTACACACAAATCTGATCAGTCACTATGTCACTCCTCAATTCAAAATACTTCACAATGACTCTTTATTGTTTCCTCAATAAGGCTGAATTCCTTAGCCTTATAATCAGGGCCTTCTACAACGTGGCAGTATAATCTCACATTTCTCTTCACGTGTTCTACCTTCCACCCAAACTAGACTACTCACCATCCCCAAAATAGATTCTGTAGCTTCCCACCTCCATGCTTTTCCATATTCCATTCCTTTTGCCTAGAATTTCCTCTCCTCATTTCCACTTTGGGAAATCCTACACATCCTTCAAGACCTAGTTCAGATGTTATCTTGGTCATGAAGTTTCCCTGAAGCCACTTATAGAAATCTTAGGGTTTGTATGGCAATTTTTGCCTCTTATTCAACTCGGCATAATACAATGGAAAAAAACACAAGAGGACCTAGTTTCATGCCCTACCTCTGATGCCTTGGTGTAATGTTCATGACAGTTAGATCTTTCTTCCCCCGCTCTCACCCTCATTAATAGGCTTCAGGTGCAGCCCATTAAGGGAAGCTTGATTAGAAGAGGCTTGTTGTATAGGAAGGCCCATACCTTTTGTTAATTCATGAGGCACTGGGTCATGAGGGTCATGATGCCCTCTGGCTCTGAAAAGTGAGGTTTTACTTTGGGGCCTTGGAAGAAAGAGCCACTTCACACACACACTCTGAAAACGCAGATGTTGATACTTCTCTCTCTAGTAACTACGTACGTATATAATGTTCAGACAGTTGGATCTGTCTGTTGATCTGTGATATATGAAATGCTTAAAGTCAGACAGTTAGATCCTCTGCTTGTATTTTCTGTTGGTCTATATGTTTAAAGAAGATTGTTGACCCCTCAAAAGTTGCTTTCCTTTTAGAAAAGCAAATCTAAGAAACTGTGCTAGCAGGCCATCCTGGATGTGTCAGGGTCCTTGCTGCTACACTTAGTCAAAGTGTGGTCTTGGATATGCCATCCAAGGTCTCGGTTTACTCACCTGTAAAATGAAAGGAGTTGGATTCAGTGGTTTATAAAGTTCTCTTCAACTCTGGCTCATATTTTCCATTTACTACTCTGTGACTTTTCTCCTTTAAACCCACTGAATTAACAAAATGTTATAAAATGCCTTCTCTAGAGTTTCTAATGGAGTAGTTAAATGCTCTACCTGCAGAAAAGCTAATGTTGTTCCAGCCCAGAAGGGCAGAGGAAAGCCTGGAAGCAGTAGGGGTCCCTGCTGGGTTGAATTTAATTCTCTTCTTCTTTATCCCTGTTTTAATTCTGCCTTCCTAAAGGGATTTATGTAGTTAAGAGAAATGAAATGAAGATTTATCATTATTATGCTATGGGTAGGCTATCTTCCACTATACAGATATTCAAAAAAAAAACTAACAGTCAAACTCCCACTACAGAAAGGATAATGGGCTTGATTTGAATTAATCAAAGCATTCATCCTATAATCTTCCCTCACATTTATCACCACCCTTGTGACCTTCTTTGATTTGTAGCAACCATGAACCACATGGTTCCTAGTTTCTGATTCCTTTGAGTTAAAAGTCTGAGTCTGAGAGCATGAACTTCTCTCAGAAGAAAGCCCAGGGAGACTGCACTGATTTCATAATTCGTGATAGTCTTATGAGGCACTGCACCACTCTGTAAGTTCAAGGTCAGTACCATGATTGCTATAATGATTTAAGTATGCTGTCACCTAAGCACTTCCATTCTGTTCTATCTCCTCCAGCCTATCTTCCCAGGTTTATTTCATCTTATAATCCTTCACATGTTCTATATTCCAGTCAAATCAGTTATCCTGTTATTCCCCTATATGTAACATGTAATATCCTTCCTCCACACCTTTGAACAGGCTATGCTTCATACCTGAAACACCATCACATGCATACACACACACACACATACACACACACACACACATACACACATATGTACACACATCTGCCTCTTAGAACTACTGGTTCCCTTCAAAGCTCAACTCAACAGCAACCTCCTACATGAGGCCTTTCCTGATCCCTATCCCCCATGGTTAGTGCCATCTCTATTTAACAAATTACATCTACATATTTTGTATTTCATATATATATATATACATATATATGTATATATATATCATATGTGTGTGTTATATTCCCCATATAGATCATAGGCTCCTTTAAGATACTGATCATTTCATTTTTATCTTTGTACTTAGCACACATGGGACAGCTAGGTAGTACAGTGGATAGAGCACTGGTTTGAGAATCAGAAAGATTCATTTCATGAGTTCAAATCCAGCCTCAGACACTTACTAGTTATGTGACCTTGGACAAGTCACCTAATCCTGTTTGCCTCAGTTTCTCATCTACAAAATGAACTGGAGAAGTAAACAGCAAACCATTCCAGTAGCTTTTCCAAGAAAACCCCAAATGCAGTTAGGAAGAGTCAGACATGACTAAAACAACTAACCAACAACCTAGCACACAAATAATACCTGGCATGTAGTAGGTGCTTAAAAAAAAATAACTTTTATTGAATGGAAATAAAATAAAATGAACCCTGCACACAATAAGAACTAATATCACCCTACTCTACAAAATTTTTATATCAGTTGCACCAATAAGGAATGCCATAGTAGAACAGACCAATGATCCACACACATGGGTGTTCTCTCTCTGATACTAGTACCAATACTTCAAGACCTCCAGAAACCATTATGTAATCAGTATTGACACTCCTTTCACTGATTCCGATTGCCACCCCTCTACAACTTAGTATGTGATCTGCAAAAATTTCTGTGGCCAAATAAAAAAGTAACCTCCTGTAGTCTATATATTAATGAGCTCCTTCAAACTTCATGAAGTGGGTTCCTGGCATCAAACATAAAATCTAACATCAGGGTCTTATGTCAGACCTGCTGAAGCTTGAACTCTACTGATATGGACTTCAAGAGCTTAGCATCACCTCCACAGCAAGAGGAAGAAAGGCCATTTATGGCCAATTTGCTATCCTCTGGACATCAAAGTCCCATTTCAGCTATGCCCCTGGACCTTTGCTGGAACTGCTTGACAGGCATGAAATACAGTCCTGTTCTCTTGGCTTATAGTATCTTCTCCTACTTCCAGTTGTTATGTATTTAAGTATTGGTTGAAATGTTTTATCTCCCAGTAGAAAAAGAGGAAGCACTTTAGAAGCAGGGAATGTGTGGATTTGGTTTTCATATCCCCCGTATCTAGCCTAGTGCTTTGCGCATGGTAGTTGCTTATAATTAAGTAGAATTGAACTAAAGATTTACTAATGGAGATATTTGTTTTTTTACGTGACATTAGAACTGTCCTGGGATATTCCAAATGTCTTCTGCATTTCCAGTGATGTCCATGCTATCTACACTTGAATTGTGAAGTTGTTATATTTCAGGCTTGGATCATCTCTCAAAAAACAGCATATTCTACATATTATCCATTGTGTAAGACAAGATTTTCTCTTATTCCTCATAAAATCACTAAACAATTTGTCACTTCCCAGCCTCCCCATTATTTTTTTAGTAACATGCTGATATACAGTTTCAAGAACCAGCTCTCTTGTGATATGTTTTAATAATCTAGTTCCAGTACTATTTATTTCTCTGACTGAGGGATGGCTATAAAGAGAAAGTAGATTTAGTGAGTGTCTGTTTATTTTTCTCACTCATTTAACAAATATTTGCTGTCAGTGAGTAGGTAAGTTCTAACAACTTACTATGGGCCAGGCACTGTGTCAAGTTCTGGACATATAGATACAAAAGTGAAATATCCCTTGACCTCCAGAAGTTTACATTTTACTGGGGGATACATGTAAAAAGCTAGGTGTATATAACATATATATACATATATAAGATATATACAAAGTAAGTGGAAGTCAGTTTCAAAGAGAAAGTTCCAAGTACCTACGGAGACTGGGAAAGGCTTCCTCCAAAAAGTAGGATTTGAACTGAGTCTTGAAGAAAGCCAGGGGAGCTAACAAACAGATTAAGGAAGGAAAACATTCTAGGCAAGAGGGACAACCAGTGCAAAGGTATGGAGATGGGAGATGTGGTATTTTATGTGAGAAATGACAAATAGGCCAGTGTAGGTAGATCATAGTACGCACATAAGAGAGTCAAGTACAAAGACCACAAAGGTAGGAAGGGATCAGGTTATGAAGGGCTCTAAATAACAAACAGAACACTTTAAATCTCACTCTAAAGGTAATAGGGACCTACTGGAGTTTATTGAGGAAGTAGCTGACACTGGGCTTATTTATTGTGTTAGAAAAATCACTTAAGTAGGTGTGTGAAGGCTGGGGAGATACTTGAAGCAGAGACCATTTAGAAAGGTATTGGAACAGATTGAGTAAGAAGTGACTAGGGCCTGAATTAGGGTTATGGCTGTGTGAACAGAAAGAAATAATTATATGAGGGATGCTGAAAGAAAGAAATGAGAAGATCAGGGAACAGACTGAATATAATGGGTGAGGCAGGGGCAGGGAAGGGAAGGAGTTTGAGATAACATGGAGGGTGTAAGCTAAAAGTTAGGGAGAAATGAGGGTTTGAGGAGGCAACATAATTATCATAAGCATAGCATCATAAGGAAATACAAAGAAAATGTAAGACAATCTCTGATCTTGAGAAACTCCTGTCTAGTTAGGGAGACAAAAAATACATATGAAAAGATTAAATATCAGTATTAGGAAATAGATCATTAAGTGGCCACTGAAGGATACAGCCAATACTTAGTTTTGAACTTTGGCAGCGGAAGGAAAACACCGATGGCTACACTGTTCCGAAAGGTTCCATGGAGGAAGAAGACCTTAAAATGTCCTTTTGCAATTAAATGAGGACAAGGTGAGGGAAAGAAGGAGAGAGACAGAAACAAGAGACACAGAGAATGAGTTTTAATGGAGATTACAAGCATATCAATTATCGGGGAAACTGCCTAGTTTGGTATAAACATATAAATCTATAAAAAATGATTCCTATGTAAATAAAATAGAATTATGTGGGCTAATTCCAAAGTCATAAGAAGTGCTGACATCCTTGAAAGATCAAAGATTGATATCTATCCATGGCTCAGTGGGGTCTGCCAGGGAGACATCAGAAAGGAGGAGGAGTAGAGAATACTCCTTTTGCCCCCCAGGAAAGGGGAAAGAAAGGAATAGATAGGGAAATCAAGAGAAGAAGCAAAAGAGGTTTGTTTGTTTGTTTTTAAGCCCTGCCTGTTCCTTCCAGTCACATGGTATAGTCTAGGCCTGCTCAGTTCTTTTCCTGTTGAAAAGAGTGGAGATAGCCTGATGTCATTAGCGTTTCAAACTCTTTCAGATCTGAAGATAAACAGAGATGACCCCCTACCTACCTCATTTTCAAAGAAGGACTTTTTTTTTAATCGAAGGAATCCTGCCCTATTCACAACCAGAAAGTCCGGTTCTCAGTGAAGTCAATATGATTTGTTCAAGTTTTTCTTTTAATTGTTCTAGCTAGAGTCTCGTGTGGGAGGAGTGAAGAACTATGCACGCTCCTCCATTCCAAACAGCTGGAAAATAACTGAGTGTCATATGATATTTCAAAAACAATGATAACATTAACAATCTGGGGCAGTTAGGTGGTGCAGTGGATAAAGCACTGGCCCTAAAGTCAGGAGGACCTGAGTTCAAATCTGACACTTACTAGCTGTATGACCCTAGGCAAGTCATTTAATACTGTTTGCCTCAGTTTCCTCGTATGTAAAATAAGCTGTAGAAGGAAATAGCAAACCACTTTATCTGCCAAGAACATCCCAAAGGCAATCATGATGAGTCACATGTGACTATATATAAGTTAACAACAACATCAAGAACCACATGCAAAAGTTTCAATAGCACTACTAGTAAGAAAAATGCTAATTAAAAAAACTGAGGTTTCACCTAACACCCATAAAACTGGCAAAAATGAAAAAAAAAAAGATACAAATACTCACCTTGTGAGGAACTCAGAAGGCAGCCACCATGATATATTATTTTAAGAGCTGTTATTTAGTCCAGATGTTCTGGGAAAGAATTTGGTATTATGCAAGAAAAAGTACTCAGCTCTTCCTACCATTTTAACCCAAAATCAGACCCTACCACAGGACATACATACATACCAAGGAGCTCAAAGAGACAAAGAAAAGCTCCCTTGTACAGTCTGCCAAAATTCGCACAGCAACCCTTTTTCTATACCAAATTTTTCAAAGAAGGAGAGATGTATGGAAGGAGAAGCAATGTGTTACAGAACCTAAAGAAATAGCTGTCAGGCCAGGAAGCCCCAGGTTCAAGCCCAGCCTCTTACACATACTGGCTGTGTGACCCTGGGCAAGTCACTTAACCTTCAGAGCTCTAGAAAACTTTAAGATTTAAGTTGCAGAGAAGTTATAATTTGCAGTGATGGGAGTTTCTTCATCTGAGCATTCCCTATACAAATAAAATCAATCAAATTCCTGTCCTTGCATAAATACTGTCTTTTTTTATTTTGTTTATAAGGTAGATATGATGTATGCTAAAATAACTAATTTTTATGAAATTATTTACATTTTTTTAATCCTTATGACCCCTGTGAGACAACTGCTATCATTATCCTCATACTGATGAAACTGATGGCCAGAAGACATTGTGATTTGCCCACAGCTGCACTGCTAATAAGTATTTGAGGCAGGGTTCTCATCTAAGTCTTTCTATATTCAAACTCCTGTCTCTAACCACCACACCATGCTACCTCATTGAAATACTGGCTCTAAAAAAAAAGTGTGGATTCAAAGAACTACAGACATTTCTAAGTGTATTGATAATTTTCTCTCTAGTGGTTAGCCACAGATTCACAACATTTAGTGGCAGGAGATAGTCATTCTCAGCTGTAGAATAATAAGGCATCTAGGTGGCTCAGTGGATAGAGCTTTGTGCCTGGAATCAAGACCAGAGTTCAAACCTCACCTCAGACTAGCTATATGACTCTTGTCAAGTCACTTAAACTCTATTTGTTTCAGGTTCCTCGTTTTTAATAATAATAATAATAATAAAATACTTACCTCCCAAGGTTGTCGTGAGGAACAGATGAGATAATAATTAAAAAGTGCTCAGCACATAGCCTGGCCCATGGTAAATGCTATGTAAATGTTAGCTCTTCATTATTAATATTATCATCAATATTAATGTTATTGTTATCCTTAATTAAAAGAAGAAAAGAAAGTCCAATTCCACCAGAGATAACGGAAGACCACATGTTTTGAATGAACAAAGACATGGAGGCAGTCATTAAGGAAAACTTGACTCCTTGAGGCTGACGATGAGAGAAGAAATAACAAATTGTACAAGAAAGGGTCACAAAGGAGAATAGACAGATAGCAGGAATACAAGAAGGAATGGTAATAATCCAAATTATGAAAAGGAAGGGAAAATGCTCAGTAAAGATATGACCTATGCAAAATTCGCAGTCAATAAAAAGAAAAAAGTGACCACCGAACTGCCTTTACAGCCAAAAGCAATGAGATAGCGAGAAGGGAAAGACGACAGGATCAGACTAAAAGGCCCAAAGGTCCAAATGATATATGGAGGAAAACATCAACAGAAAGAACCATAAGGCAAAGAAATATCTGGGCAGGAAGGCCAGGGACGAAGGAAGTCTGGCAGACAGATTCAGCCTGATCCCATCTGATGGTGATGAAAAGAACAAGGCCCCAAAGTGCCAAACAGCTTGGGACAACAGCTTGGAGCAGCAGGTACACAAAGCATGGATGCAAACATAGAGGCTGCAGGGTACAAAAGTTGGAAGACCAAACCAAGAAAGATTCTCCTGGGACAAAAAGAAGTTTGTGACCAAATAAAAGGGAGGCAAGGCAACCGTAGAAGGGACATCTGAAAGAAAATTAAAAGGGAAAGGTCCACATAAGGCTAGAATGGTATGTTCACTTACACAAAAGTACTTGGGCAAAATTAATAACTTCATTTTTATTATGAATGAATGAATGAAAAGGTATTTTTTTATTTCTCACTATTTGCCAGACATTGTGTTAAGCACTAGAAATACAAATAAAATTTTTAAAAAACAGAAGAATCCCTTCCTTCAAGGAATTTGCATTCTAAAAATAATTATGTATGTATATATGTGTATGTACACACACACACACACATGTATCCACACAAATAGGTGTATATATGCATTTATATACACATAAACATGTATGTGTACATACACATACACATACACATACATACACATATAAGAGTGGTAGCCACAGAGGAATGATTTAGACAAGGAGGAACCACAGTGAACTTGATTAGACCCATAGGGTAATTATTTGATTTGTCCTTTCTGGTAATGGTAGCATCAATTTGATTACTATTTTCAGAACAAGAGTTAGAAAAAAGAAAGTGAGGAAAGAGGAGGGGAGGAGGTACAGTAGAGAAAAGGGTCCATACGCAGAAGAATGTCATGAAAATTGCCAAGAAGTATGGTAGGTCTAGTTTAAGGGTAGTGAATAGTGAATGCTCACCCATCAGCAGGAGAGGATCCCAAAGTAAAAGCTTGAGTTCTTGGCTGGAGCCCAGAAGCATGACAGCTTAAACCTTGCTAGAGAGTAGTATGGTGGACTAGGTATAATGAATATGGTAAATAAATCCTTTTCCAGTGCCCCATAGCCAAAACAACAAGGACCTAAGGCTTGATCAGTATAGGAACATCCTGGAAACTTGGAATTGAAAATTTTGAGTCTTGCCCAATCTTAGAAAGGTGCCTGAGTTTCACAAAGGCCAATGACTTATCCATTGTCATATAGTTGGTAAGTATAAGACATGGGATTTGAACCAAAGTCTTCCTTTTCTCAGTCAAAATCCTAGAACAACCATTTACATTAATTGCCTCCATTTTATCAAATGAGATGGTATTTGTCCAGAGCCTGACACATAATAGCTAGTTGATAAATACATATTCCCTTGCCCTGAACTTTCTCTCCTTATCACTCTGCAGTCTGACTGCTGATGTCATCACCCAACAGAAACTGTTCTCTCTAAAGTTGCCAGTACTGTCTTAACTGCCAAATTTGATGGTCTTTTCTCTGTTCCCATCATTTTTTTCTCTCTATTGCATTTGCTTCTCCTCTTGAATTCTCTGATAACCCTGCTTTCTCTGGTTTCTCTTCCTACCTGAAAGTTTTTCTCAGCTTCCTTTGCTGAATCTTCATATACTGAATTCCCTTACTCTGGATATTTGTCAAAGTTCTATCCTGTGCCTTTGCTTTCTACACTCAGTTGGTGGCTCCATCAGTCTTTATACATCATACATAACATAAGCCTCTGATTAAAATCTCTATGTCAATGATTCCCCCGGAGCTATAGATCAAGCCCTAGGGTCTCCCCTTGAGTTTCAGTCCTACCTTATCAATCACACAGTGATGAATTTCAAAATGAATGCAGAGACATCTCAAGTTAATTATGTCCAAAACTGAACTCATTGTCTTTCCCAAAAAAATCACCCTTCTAAAATTCCCCATTCCTGTGGAAGGCATTCTTCCAGTCTCTCAAGTTTAAAATTGCCATGTTACCCTGGCTCCTTTCCTCTCTCTCTCTCTTCCATATATCTAATTACTTGTCATTTCTACTTCTGTATCACCCCTTACATCCAGCACTTTCTCTCTACTCCCTTGGCCATTATACTTTAGTAAAGATCTTTGGCATTACCGCTCAACTGGACTAGTGCAATAGCCTCCTAATTGGTTTTCCTGCCTTATCTCCACTACCCCAAAGTACATCTTTCACATCTCCCAGTGGGATTCTCCCTAAGCATAGCTCTGACCTTATCACCAGCCTCACCTTCTAGATGACAAACTACCAAGGCTCCCTATCACCTCTCAGATAAAATATTAACACCTCTATTTAGCTTTAAAGATCTTCACAACTTGTCCCTAGCCTATTTTTTTCTGCCTGATTATATATCACTCCCTTATTTTCCTTCCTACACTCTCTGATCCAGACAAACTTGCTTTCTCTCCATTTCTCATACATAATATTTCATCTCCCATCTTGGTGCCTTTGCATTGGCCATTCCTGGTGCCTGGAATGCCTTCCCCCTCACATCTACCTTACAAAATTATTCTCTTAATTCAAGATGTAGATCACACCTCACCTCTTATATGATACCTTTTCTGATGACCTCAACTTCCCTTTTACATTCTTTCTCTGTCTTACATTTAACTTTCTTGTATATATTTGATGTTCATTCTGTACACATATATGCATCTTCTGTATATATTCACATATGTACATGTTGTCTCGCCCAAGATAGTAGAAACACCTTGTATGTAGGAATGGTTTCACTCTTTATATTTACACGAACAGCACCTAGACCAATCTCCTGCATGATGGGTGCTTCATAAAGGCTCACTAATCGAGTCGACTCCAAGCCAAGCAACCTATGCCCTGAATCACATCTTCTTTCATTCCCATGGCACCTTCTTTGATATGTGATGAACTCTACTGCCTGCAGCCATCAAATTTATGGTCTCCATCAACTTAATTGGCTCTTACCTGTCCCACTATAATTCTACAAGCATAGAATTACATCTTTGGAAGAGTGCTTCAAGTCTATTTAGTTACCAAATCATAAGATATTAAATTTGGAAAACATCACTGAAATCATTGAATCCAACTCTCTATCTGTCATATGAATCCCTCTGTTACATTCTCAATAAGGAGGTCATCCAGCATGGGTCTGAATAAGTTAATAAAGAAAAGAATTCATACTGAAAGAGCATTTTAAGTTTCAAAAGCATTTTCTCCACAACTCTGAGCATTTGTGTAATTACTCAAGTTGTCGAACCTGAACCTCAAGTACTCCGACTCTGTATCGCTTTGTTTAGTGCTTTGTCTATGATACACTATCACTAGTCACCTCCTAAGGAGGCACATTCCATTATTATTGTAAGTGATTCACCTCTGAACCTCAGGGACCTCATCTGTAAAATGCAACTAGTAATAGAACCTGCATCACAGGGTGGTCAAGATTTGCCAAGCTCATGCTGTTAAAGTGCTTTATGAACCCTAAAGTGCTATAGAAATCTGAGTTATTATCATTTTATTATTATTGGAGCTAATAATTAGAGATAGCCAATATTTAATATTTATATTGCAATCTAAGTTTTGCAAAGCACTATGAACACAGTGCTTGGCTCATTTTATTCTTCAATTGTTTTTCAGTCACATCCAACTTTTTGTGATCCCATTTGGGGTTTTCTTGGCAAAGATACTGGAGCGGTTTCTCATATCCTCCATAAGAACTGAGGCAAACACAGTTAAGTGACTTGTCCAGGGTCACACAGCTAGGAAGTGTCTGAGGATGAGTCTTCCTGACTTCAGGCCTGGCATTCTATCCACTGTATCACCCAACTCCCCACGTGGCACATAAGAGGTGCTTAATAAATCTTTATTGAATTAAATTGGATCTAGGAACAGGGACTCTTTGATGTAATGAGCTCTTATTCCTCTACCACTACAGGTCAGCCCTTCCTCTGCAACTTACAGTCTCAGGGTGTTGCCTAGAGCACTAAAATATTAAGTAGATCGCCCAGGGTCACACAGCATATTTCTGTTAGAGGCCAGACTTGAAACCAAGCCTTTCAGCTCCAAAGCTGACACTCTTATCTACTACACCATGCTGCCTCTCATTATTTCATTATTATCTTTTGCTTTTTACCCTGTGCTTTGCTCATAGAAGGTACATAATAACTGGTTGTTAAATGGATGAAAACACACTCATATGAGTGTGTATTTATGTATTTAACAGAATGGACTGTCTTCAGTGAGGAATATGGCAGGAAGAGATTTAAGTAAACCAGCCAAGGAAAACAGTCCTTCTAGCTGGTAGCTAGAAAACCATTGATTCCCACCTAAGGAAAGGGCTGATTCGAAGACACTCTGTCATTGAAATCAATCAAACTTTGAAAGTGGTCCCCTGGCAAGCCCATCAATCATCCCTTTTCATCATTACTGGAAGACTGGGGCCCTGGGGTGACCATCCAACTGGGACAAGAGAGCTGAGGCAGATTGAACATCTCTGTATGTACCATGTTGTTCCAGACAAATGCACCTTGATGGTCATTTCATACCACTAGCTGATTTCTACCTGCTCCATCTTCTCCTATTTAAAATCACTAAGACTCTACAGGACCCTATAATTACTCAATAGTCATCAATCTGAAGTCCTGGTTGTGAATTTACTGTACCTGTCTTGATTTGTTTAATTGAACTGATCAGATAATAAATCTGAAAATCGAAGACTTTCATTTGAGTTGTGGCTGGCTCCTGGGCACTAACCCAAGATAATTAAGAAAAAAGGCCAAAGGATTGAGATAAAACAATGGCCTAGCTTTTGAAAAGCAGGGCAAGAAATAATCCTAAAGGGGCAACAGAGACAATCTCATTTATATCTTTAGCCCAGCTTCACAGCTATCTTGTGTGGAGACCAGGAAGAGGGAGGTCCGCAAATGTCTGGCCTCGCTGCCTTTCATGTTAGAAATGTTAGCACCATGGAAACAGAGAGAACTAACTGTTTAACTTTTCTCTGAAGCAGAAAATGCTACCTTGATGCTTCTCAGTCATATTCCAGGGAAAAGGGGAGGGGAGAGAGACCGAGAAAGGAGGGTTTCTAAGAAAAACCAGAGTAATAGGGGACCGGGGCTAAGGGTCAGTGAATTTTTCCAGTGGCTTGATCCCCATGCTTTGGAGAAAGGTGAAAGTGTTTGAAAATACTGATCAATCACTCCCCAGTCAGGACCCACACTTAACAGAAGGAATAGTCTGAAAATGGCTGATAAAGGAAAAAATAGAACAGTATTTGCCATCATGTCTTTTGTCTCTTGCCCTTTCTGTGGTTAACACAGCCTGGTTTGAAGGAGAGAAGACAAGAGGAAGGACAGAGGGAAAAAGAGGCAGGAAAGAAAAATAAATGAGGTAGGAGCCTCTTCTTTTATTTTAATAACCAAGGAACACTCCTAGGATGCTAAATCTAAAAATAGAAAGCACCTGAGAGGCCATCTATCAATCAACAAGTATTTAAGGGCCTAGTATGTGCCAGGTACTGTAATAGGCACTAGAGATTGGTTGGTTGGTTGTTGTCCTTCATCTTCAAAGAGGACCAAAATGACATCACCATTGTAAAGTGAAATTTCAGTGTGTCTGACTGTGGCTGATCAAACCAATATGAGCTAAGAATGCTCTACCATAGGTTGGGCACAGACACTCTATTTGAATATTTGGGGTGGATATCCAAAATTTTGCACATCCTGTGTTTACTTTGTGCTGTCTCAATTCTGCTTTGCTCAAAGAGCACAGTGGCTTTTCTGAGGTGGGCACACCATGCTGAGCGGTCCTGTGCCAGTGTCTCCCATGTTGCACAGTCAAATCTAAAGTTCTTGAGAGAGACCTTGAGAGTGCCCTTGTATCATTTCTTCTGGCCACCATGTGATCACCTGCCCCATGCAAGTTCTCCATAAAATAGGCTTTTTGGCAAGTATACATTTTGCATTCAAACATCGTGACCAGCCCATCAGAGTTGTGCTCTCTGAAGCATAGTTTGAATACTTGGAAGTTCAGTTTGACCAAGGACTTCAGTGTCTGGTATCTTATCATGCCAGGTGATCCTCAGAATCTTCCTGAGACAGTTCAAGTGGAAGCAATTCAGTTTCCTGGCATGGTGCTGGTAGACTGTCCATGTTTCACAAGCACATAACAATGAGGTCAGCACAACAGCTCTGTAAACCTTCAGTTTGGTAGTCAAACACCTCTTCTCTCCCAAACCTTTCTTCGGAGCCTCCTGAACACTGAGCTAGCTCTGGCAATGCGTGCATCAACCTCATTGTCAATGTGTACATCCCTGGAAAGTACACTACCAAGATAAGTGAACTCATCTACAGCATTCAAAACTTCTCCATTTGTTGTAACCAATGGTTCCACATATGGATGGTGTGGTGGTAGCTGATGGAGCACCTGTGTTTTTTTAGTATTAATTATTAGGCCAAAATTAGCACAGGTAGCAGAGAATTGATCCATACTTTGTTACATCTCAGCTTCAGAGGCTGCATTGAGTGCACAATCATCTGCAAACAGAAAATCATGTACCAATACTCCCTCCACTTTGGTCTTGGCTTGTAACCTTTTCAAATTGAAGAACTTACCATCACTACAGTAGTCGACCTTGATGTCCTGTTCATTCTCATTGAAAGCATTTGTCAACATGGCTGAAAACATCATGCTAAAAAAGCATGGAAGCAAGCACACAGCCCTGTTTCACTCCATTGGTGACTGGGAAACCACAAGAACTTTGTTCATTATCCAGAACCCAGGCAAACATGCCATCATAAAATTCTCTGGGCAACCAAATTTTGACATAATTTTCCATAAGCACTCACAACTAACAGTGTCAAAGGCCTTGGTCAGATCTACAAATGTTGTGTACAGACCTCTGTTCTGCTCCTGGCGTTTCTCCTGGAGTTGTTGGGCAGCAAACACCATATTGACTGTTCCTCAGCCCTTTCTGAAGCTACACTGGTTCTCAGGTATATGCCCATCTTCCAGGTGAAGGATCAGCCTATTAAGGAGGACTCTAGAATTTTGCCAGCAATGACTAAGAGAGAGATCCCCCTGTGATTGTTGCAGGACAATTTATTCCCTTTACCTCTATAGAGATGGACAATGGAGGCATCCTGGAACTCCTGGGGGATAACCTCCTCTTGCCATATAACCTGGCAATGAGCAATGGTCCCCCTATCTTGTAAATCTCAGCTGGAATAGAATCAGCACCAGGTGCTTTGCCACATGAAGGGAGCCTAATGGCCCTCAAAACCTCTTCTTCAGTTGGAAGTTCAGCTAAGGAGGGATTGACTTCAACCTGAGGTAAACAGTCAATGGCCTCAGCATTGATTGATGATGATGGTCTGTTGAGAATATAATGGAAGTGTTCAGTCCACCTCTCTAGGATCATCTCCTTATTACTAATCAATGTACTAGAGATACCAGCACAAAGAAAGAAATAATCCTACATTTCTGTAGCAGATACAAGAAGTACATATGAAAATATATACAGCATGAATATAAAGTCCAGCAGCAATACAAAAGTTAAAAATGGCAATGGCCTGGGATACAACACCTGATCAAGCACTAAGAATTCCACAGTGCCTGCTTCAGGCATCTTCATGGCCATTGGAACAAATTGTTGTCCTCCTCCCATTCTACCTGGAGAAGTCTTCATGTGCTTGGAGTAGACAAAGGAGAGAGTAACCAGCTAATGGGATGCACTCTTGCCCCATCTGGGCCTGGGTTCCTCTCTGACTTTCTTTTCCTTTCAGGGCAAAGTGTACAGTAAACTTGTTGAGTTGATTCAGTTGGGTCCAAATCTCCATAACTCTGGGGTTTTCTTCTCATTTCTTTCTCCAGCTCATTTTACAGGTAAGGACCTGAGGGAGACAGAATTAAGTGACTGACTAGCCCAGAGTCTCGCACAGCTAGTAAGCATCCAAGGTCAGATCTGAACTCAGATCCTTCTGACTCCAGTGCCTGTGCTCTATCCACCGTGCTACGTAGCTGCCCCACTCGGTAAATTAGGCATACGTTAATCATCAACTGCCCAGTTGTTTACATGGGAATGAAGAAGATGTTGGTGCTGCACTGCTTACCATACCTTTACAGACATAGCCCTTCTTGCCACTGTGCCCTATACCTGATTAAATAGGATGGAGATCCTTAAAGTGTCTACGTGATTTCTTCCCTATTGTTTACCTTTCCCAGATCCTACCCACTAAGGAAATCCTCATATATCCTTAAAGAAAAAGTATAGAAAGCAAGAATCCACCAGACATCTCTATAATCCTCTGTACAGAATCCTAACTCAAAAACAACTGTCTTCAAAGAGCTACATCATGAGCAGAACCAGAGCCATTCTGTATCTGGGCTACTCCTTTATCCCTGGAGTCTTTGAAAGTTGCCCTATCATGTAGCCCTGTCTCAGTGGGTATTTAAGGAGTTTCTCATCTCTCTATAGTTAGATCAAGCAAGCAAGAAATAAGCTTTTCCTGTGTGCCAGGCACAGTGCTAAGTGCCAGATAGAATTTCTAAGCTGTATCCAATGCAGAGGCAGCATGGTAAAATGAAAAGAGTATTGACTTTGGAGTCAGCAGACGTGGGTTCAAATCCTCTCTCCTCTATTTATCTTCTTTATGACCTTGAACAAGTCACTTAAGTTCTCTGGGCCTCAGTTTCCTCATCTGTAACATGAGTGGGTTGGATGAGATTTCCTCTAAAGCCCCTTCTAGCTCTAATCTATGATCCCTCCCCAAACCCAGCCTCCTAAGGACATGACACCAAATATCCCCCACTCCTTAAGAAATCATAAAGCCTGGTCATTAAAAAGATATCCCTCCTTCCACCCTTACACTCCTCTTCAGGCCCTTTGAATTACTACCAGACTTCTCTTCCACAATCTCCTCTTGCACGCACTTACATAAATTCATTTCATATAGACCATCCTACATATGTAGGACATATTCTCTCCATAGTTCTGTCTCCTGAAATTCCCTTGCTTCAAAGTTCAACTCAGATGCCACATTCTCCTTGAAACTTTCCTTGACCCCATCAACTGAAAATTTTAGTCTTAGAGTTTTCTCCAACTTTCTTGCATCATTTTGTCTGCATTATTCTTTTGCCCTCTCTTCTACCCCAGGGGTGGTGAACCTATGGCCACATGTGGCCCTCTAGGTCCTCAAGTGTGGCCCTTTGACTGAATCCAAACTTCATAGAACAAATCTCCTTAATAAAAGGATTTGTTCTGTGAAGTTTTGAGGTTCTCCCCTCTTGGTCTATCCTTTCATAGTTTCAGAGGCAGTATGGGAAGAGGGATGAATTTGGAAACAAAAGGGACCTGAATTGGAATTCTGATACTTATTAGCTGTGTGAGCGTGGACAAAACCTATCACCCCTTTGAGCCTTGGTGTCCTCATTTGGAAAATGAGAATAATAATGTCTATAGAATTTACCTCAAAGGATTATTCTAAGGATCAGGTGAGTTGATGTATGGATAGAGTTGATGGTTGTCCCTTGGGTTTCCCAAAATTCTTGAGGACCAGAGAGCCTTGCTCACCAGACAAAGCTCTGTGCCCAATTTCCCAGAAGGATGTATTTGACCCTGCAACCTGGTGAGATCACCCAGCATAGATTCTGATGAATTGAGAAGACTCTGAGTTCAGGAAGCTTAAAGACCAGTTTGAGAAGAGAGATTGAAGCTGGCACTGGTTCAAGCAAAGAAGGCAAGAGATGACATCCATGTCTACACCATGCTGATGTATGGGGCCCCGAATGTAGCAGTGGTAGACTAGTGTGAGAAATAGAGGTGTGGTGGCTTTATGGGTCAAATGGAAGTAGGGTAACTGGAAGATTAGAGCAGTAACCACATATGGAGAGAAAGAATGCACAGACCTGACATAGCATTCCTGAATTCTGACATCCTTTGGGGATTCTAGTAGTTATGGTGGACCATGGCCAGAGGTTTTAATTTGCCTAACCCAAGGGTCCCACTGGTCTGAAATTAAAGGGCGAAAGACTAGATAGTACAGTATCAGACTTCATATTACAGCATCAGTCATGTAAGTCAACACTGAATATGTCTCCTCCTACTCTGCTGAAATGCAAAGGAATTAAACAAGATAACTCAAAGTCTCTCTTGAAAGCACAGGAAGTCAAGGCTATCTGAGTAGGGGTGTCAACAACTCTCTTTACCTGACTGAATACCTTTAATCCAATGTAGTGAAAAGAGTGCTGAATCTGGAGTCAGAGGACCTGGGTCCAAGTTTTGCTGTAAACTATCTATGTGACACTGAGCTAGTCACTGGATCCCATTTTCTTTGTCCATAAATTGAGATTTGACTAGCTGAACTATACCTCCAAGATGTATTCCAGTCTTAAATCAATGATCCTTATAAATTTGCCCCATTAATTGTTGTTGTTTTTTTTTTGTTTATTATAAGGTTTGACTCTCTGAGGAGGGAAGGGGACAGTTTAAAAGCAAGACAAGTGGCACATATCTTGAAAAACAGGACATATCAATCAATTGATTAAAAGGTGCCTTTTTCAGCTTTGAATTGGTGTGTCATCTGGTATGATCTGACATAGAGATGCAGTGGTGGTGGTGGCTTAGATTTGGGTGTTTATATAAACAGTAACCCAAATAGTACTATGAAACTGAAATAGTAAGTGTTCTAGAATTGTGTATGGAACATGATAGGAGAGAGAGAAACATAATGAATTTGTAAATCACATTGTAAGCCTTAGGCACTATATAAATGTAAGCTATCATGTGTATAAGTTTATCCTTCTCTATGATTATAAGCTTTTTGAAGGCAGGGACTGTGCTGTGAATTCCCAACATACAGCAAGATGTCTTGTACATAGTAGGCATTTTACAAATGTTTGCTAGTTGAGCACAATGTAAGATATCCTAAGATGATGCCTCAACTTCAATTTTCTTTTTAATCGGTAACAATTCAAAACTCTATCACCCATAGCTGAGGCTATACCAAGAACTAGTCAGATAGATAAAGTAAGAAATAAAGGATAAAGGCAAGAGAAACAGTCAACTCAGCAAGACTTGACAGGTGTTCAAGAATTTAGGCTAATTAATTGGCCACATGGTTGATGAATTAAGACAATAACCCACTTCAGAACTAAGCACACCTGCCATCCAAAGATGCTGGGATAGCGCAAACTAAGTTGAAATGAAAAATAACTCCAAGCAACCATTAGGCAAATAAATAAATAAAAAGAAGGCAGAAACAACAAAGAGAGAAAATGGAGCCATTGTGGAGATTCCCAGATGACCGTCTCAAGGAGCAAGGTAAGCCCTGAACATTTTAGAAGGTTGACAAATTCTGAAAAACCTTCAAGCATTTTGAAGGAAAAACTAATTTGAAAATAATAATGACTGCAAGCAGCTAATGGATTGGAGACATATTTAGTTCCCACCACACCCTCACAGGCAGTAGGCAGACTACTCTGACAGTAGCCTTAGATTATGGACAGGATGCTGTCAACTTTTCCAAAGGGAAGTCACTACACTAAAAACCCAAGTGCTTTCTGTTAAGTTTATGGGAAAACTCTGATCATTGACAGCAAAACTCAGTATGGGACATGTATCATGCAGGAAGAGTAGACATGGTAAACCAGGGATCATGTTGTCCCTTCTTCCCTCCAGGCTCATTATCCAAGCCAAAATTAAACAGCTCCCAGAACTCAATGATTTCTCTTTAACTGAAGAGATATCGGGCAGTGCTAAAAAGTATAAATCAAGAATCTGACTGCTAGTTCTGGACCCTGTTAGACTGTAACAACCTCTCTGGTCCTCAGTTCCCCCCTTGTAATGTGAAAGGACTAAATTAGCCTATATCTTTGATTTTATTCCCTTTGGCGCTGCATTCCTAACTCCCTGGACTTTCTCTACCATGCCATAGAAATTTTTTGATCCTGGAAACTCACTTAACCCCTGGATTTCTCACATGGAAATAGTCTCCTCCTCCCCATGGCCTTTCCCTAGTATGAGCTGGTTCCTTTCATTCATTGTCTTCCTCCATTAGAATATAAGCTCCTTGGGGGCAAGAATTATCTTTCTTTCTGCTTATATTTGTATTATCGTTGCTTGGCATGGTGCCTGGCACAGAATTCATACTTAATAAATACTTGTTGACTTGACGCAATGTTTCTTTTCAGTTCTGGAATTTCTAAAGGAAAAAACTAGGACAATAGATGGAGGGGACAATGAGGCTCAAGTAAAGATTTTTTTCAAGATAAAGAGACCTTGAAATATTTGAAAATATTAAAAAAAACCATTGAAAAGAGAAATATTGAAGATGCTAAGAGGGAAGACCCTTGTATAGTTAGCAAGGTTAGAGGGCACAAATATCCTTAGAATAATCATAGGATCATAATAAAAGATCATCTAGGTCACACCTTCCCCTTAACCTGACAGATCAGGAAGCTGAGGTCCACAGAAGTTAATGAATTCACTCAAAGTCACACGGATGGTAAAGTATCATAAGTGGAATTAGAACTCAAGGACTCTGACTCCAGAAGCAATGGTCTCCACCATATCACTCCCTGATTTAGTACTACTGATTAGGTGTACCTCTTTTTCTGAAAGTGAAGGAGAAAATCACATAGAGACAAAAATATCGATGAAGGGAAATTATACATGGACACTTTCTTCTTGATGAAATAGGAGGCAGAAGCATCTACGGACAGTGTACTCTGTGAGTAAAATATAGGACTAGGAAGTGGGGCTTGAGAAAACTCCAAAGATATGGATTGCCTAATCAGATCCACATCTGGAGTACTGAGATCAGCTCTGGTCCTAACTATATTTTGAGAAGAACATCACTAAATTAGAGTAAGTCCTAAGGAGGAGAGTGAAGGCTAGTGTGCTGTAACAGTTGGAGGAACTAAGGAAGTGTGGCTTGGAGAAGAGAAGACCCTGGGGGATCTTAATGGGTGAATTCAAGGGCTGTCATGTGGTGGGGAGATGAGATGTGTTCTATGTGGTGACTAAGGGAAGAACTAGGAGCAAATAGAAGGAGTTATAGCAACCAATTTTTGCTTAGGGGAAGAAAAACTTACTAACAACTACAGTTGTCCAAGAGCTAGCTAGAGCAATGAATAGACACTGGCCCTGGAGTCAGGAGGACTTGAGTTCAAATTTGACCACAGAGACATACTAGCTGCATGACCCTGAACAAGTCACTTGATCCTCTTTGCCTCATGATCCTCAAATGTAAAATTATCTGGATAAAGAAACTGCAAACCATTCCAGTATCTTTGCCAAGGAAACCCCAAAAGGGGTCACAAAGAGTCAGCCATTATTGAAAAATGACTGAAAATGAATAAGAGTGAATAGGACTATCTCACTTGTTAGTGCTCTCCGCCTTACTGGGAGTATTCAAATGGAGGCTTGATGACCATCTGGAGGACATTTGGATGTTGTAGAAGGAATTTTTATTCAGCTAGAGATTGACTCAGTGGCCTCTGAGGCTCTACGAAGTCGTACACAGAATCTATAAAAAAACTTTTCAAAGAAAAGGAATCATCACATAAATTCAAGGTACCATTGATAATGATATCAACTTCAAGCAACAATCCTTGGAAATCAGAAGCTGAGCTATTTATCGCACCTGGGAAATTTGGGCTCCTGATGGGCAAAGACAATTCCCCTGGAGTCAAAAAGTATGAATTATAGGCATGGAGCTAGAGGGAAGAAAGCAATGAAAAGAGATATGGCTTTCAAGCAAGTGCAGATGTTGGTGCACCTTCTACCATTTGCCCAAAATGTATCATCATAATTATTTTCAGATTTGTTCAAAGAAAGGACAATAAAATGCAATCATTACCTCCTATGTTTCTCCCTACACAGAAGATGCTTTTCTATTTTAAGCCTGAAAACAGCTTTAACAAAGGGGATAAACAAATCACCATGGTTGAACCCAGGCATACAGTGTGACATTTTATTCCATACCCAGGTTTATTTTACAAAGGGAAGGAAGCACTGTCTAACTTGCTTCTTGAAAAACACACTGTGCTCCCCATGGATGTGTTTCCGATGGAAGGATTCCTGTGGATCTCACGTTCTGCAAAAGCATTCTGTGCAACAATCCAGGGTCCTTGCTCTGATGCAGATGGTACCCTGTGGCAGGGCTTCAAATCTGGAGACCCTGTTGAGACACATCATTATCCTTACTGGCCAGCAAGGAGTCACCTTCGAACCCAGGCCTTTCTACAATGATATCGTTACAGCGGAAAGAGCATAGAGACCATGTAGTCCATCCCTTCTTTTGTGGATGAGGAAACCAAAGCCCAGAAGGTGCCCAAAGTTACAAAGGGAATAAGTGATGAAATTCCCCTGGCTGTAAATCACACCCATAATCCTCAGGCCCATGCTTCTCAACCAATCTCATCAGAGCAGGAAAAGAAATTTTACCACCAGGTCATTGGATTCTGGGACATCAAGGGTCAACTCAGATGGGTCATGGAAATGACTATGACATATCACAGGACATCTAAATTCTACTTCGTGAAAAGTGGCTCACCTGCCACCAAAAGTCCCTAAAACTTTTGAGGGTCTGGGGGCCACTGGCAATATGGTATAGTTGGCAGAATGCTGCACATGGAGTCAGAATTCAGAGTTGAATCCCAAATATGCTATTCTAATCAATTAAAAAAATCAATCAATAAATATTTATTAAATGCCTAACATATGCCAACCATGGTGCTTAACTTGGTATCTGGCACACAGTAGGACTTAATAAATGTTTGTCATTTATTGGGCTAGGCTCTGGTGGATATAAAGACAGAAAGTTATTTTATCTCCCTAAAATTCAGCTTCTTCATCTGTAAAGATAAGGGAGTTGGAGTAAATGATCTCTTGAATCCCTTTGCAGCTTGAAATCCTTCCCCACTGGGGTTCTCTGTATGGTGCAATGGAACAGAAAGACTCTCAGAATTTTTTTAAAAAACAGTCAATTTTCTTACTAAAAATGTATTACAATCTCCCCCAGGCAGAAGTATTTCCCATACAATTCGCAGAGATTAAAAATGTATAAAAGTTATCAGACAAGAAGGGTAAAAGAAGTTCCCTGGAATCTCAGGAACTCTCTTCCAAAGTCCTAAAAATCAGTACTATGTTCCTCGTTCATAAAGGGCCCACAGGTGGAAGCCTAGATCAATCTACCTCATGGCAAAGTTAATCAAATTTCCAATGTCCACTCTCTACAGTGACCTTGCCTACAATAGCCCCAGAGAATGCTGTGGAACTATGAGGAATTAACTCATGCTTTCCCTCCTCCATTTTTATTAACTTCTTCTCCCTCCAGCAAATTCTTTCTTCTCAAATTCAGTAGATTCAAAGAGTCATAGAATGAAAACTTGGACAGATCCTTAGAGGTCATAGAGTTTAATGGCACCATTTCACAGATGAAGAATCTGAGAGTCATAGAAATGGAGTGATTTATTTAGGATTATGTTAGCAAGCTAATGGAAGCTCTGAGATACAAAGCCAGGTCTCCTGACAACTAACCTAAAGCTCTTTAAATTCTTCCAGCCTGCCTTCCTCTCTCTGTCCCTCTCATCAGTTCCTCTGGTACATCTCTTTTCCATATACTATAGAAAACAAGGTATCAATTTATCAAAATCTAAAAGTACTATTTTGTTATCAAATTTCCCATCCATCCATCCCCTATCATAGTATGTGCAGTCATTATCACTCCTAGAGTCTATGTCTGTAAAATACCAAAAAAATTGGGGGAGAGGGGATGGGGATGGAGGGAGAGGAAAACTGAATCACCAATTCAATATAGGATTATCAATGTGTTTAAAAGTTATTAAGGTGTACAAAGGGAATGAGTCACTATAAATGAAGAAATAAGTCATTTCACTACGAAAAAAAAAATGAATTTATGTAACCCTTCCCTTGAAATCCCAAGCTGTTACTCAATCACTATTGGCTTGAACTGAGAAGCAGGGAGGGGTAATATTCCTGTGATTTCTGGTGAAATTTAAGAAAATAAAACAATAAAAATGAAGCACCCAATCTTCCACCCCAGGCATTGCTCTAGGGCCAGAGGTGGAAAAACTGTAGCCTCAAGGCCCTAAATGTAACCCTTTAGGTCCTCAAGTGTGGCCTTTTGACTGAATCCAAACTTCACAGAACAAATCCCCTTAATAAAAGGATTTGTTTTGTAAAATTTGGACTTGGTCAAAAGGCCGCACCCAAGAACCTAGAAGGCCACATGTGGCCTCAAGGTCACAGGTTCCTCACCTCTACATCTAGGCAGTTTTTTGGAAAGCAATCTGGAAAGGCAGATTAAAAGTTATGAAAATAAATATACATTTTAACCCAATAATTTTATTAAAAGCATCAATTACACACACACACACACACACACACACACACACACACACACACACATATATATAAAATTTCTTTATGATAAACTCTGGTATACAAATTCAAAAAAAGTGAGATATTGCCCCCCCCCCAAACAGTTTATGGTCTAATTAGGAAAGACAACATATTTAGGAGAAAAGCAGCCAAGGAGACATGCTTTTGTCCGGGAAATCACAGGGCCATGGGACAATAAGACAGATTGAGCAACGTGCAAATTCCAGAAGTAACGGTAGGGTTGGTTTGATTATTGTTCCTGGAGCAAATTGGGGCATGGGGGAGAAGAGGAGAAAAGATTAGTATTCATATGATAGAGTGGATGGCGAAAACATGACCAAACATGATTGGGTCTGGTGCCAGCCTAGATGTAGTGAGATTTCACTAACTAGGACATCATGACCCCAGAATATGTTAGAAACAACCTGGATATCTGGCAGTAAGTAAATAGATAAATAAACTGGGGTATATTGATATAATAGGGGTCATTGATGTAAAATGGGCAGCTAGGTAGTACAGTAGATAGAGCACTGAACTTAGAATCGAGAAGACATCTTCATGCATTCAAATCTAGCCTTGGACGCTTACTACTTGTATAACCCTGAGCAAGTCACTTAATGCTGTTTACTTCAGTTTCCTCCTCTGTTAAATGAGCTGAAGAAGGAAATGGCAAACCACTTCAGCATGTTTGCCAAGAAAACCCCAAATGTGTTCACAGAGTTGGACACAACTGAAAAATAACTTAAGAGGGTGGATCCAAGACAGCAGAGTAACAGCACAGACTTGCAAGAGCTCTCCCCACCAAACCCAGCCAAATACCTGTAAAAAATGACTAAACAAATTCTGGAGCTGCAGATCCTACAGAATGACAGAGTGAAGCAAATCTCCAGCCCAAGATAGCTTGGAAGGTCGTCAGGAAGTGTTTACTGTGCTGGGAGCAGAGCGTGGTCCTGTGTGGGCCATGCATACACAGGTGGGACCTGAGCAGACCATGGGGGGACTGAATCTTGGGCACCTGTGACAGTTTCTAAGCTTCATTACCCTAAAACGCTGAGGACAAATTGGAAGGTCAGTGGGAAAACCTGTAGGACCTGTGTGAGAGAGTGGAGTGGTTGGGCCCAAGCCCCAGGGCAGTGGAGTGGGTGGAAGAGCCCAACATGGCTGGCAGTGGAGGAGTCCTGCTGTTTCTGGAGCTTGTAACAGTAAGCACCCCAACATACACAGGGGGGCCTGCTATAGCAGGTTCTTAGATCTGCATTCATAAAAGGAAAGTCAGCTTTTGAGGGGTTAACAATCACTTTAATCAAACACAGGTATGAGAGAAAATCAAAATTTCAGAGAAATCAAAAATCAACAGACAGCATTTCCAAACTGCCTGACCACTAACATACATATATCTTTACCAGAGAGGGAACATTAACATTTGGGTTTTCAAAGCAAGGGGGCTGCTTAGTAGCTTCCCACACTCTCATCTGGCACATAAACCTTCTTCCAAAAATTAAGCCCCAAAGTAAATCCTTACCCTCAGCCAGATGGTATAACCCTCTGACCCAGTGCCTCAATAGAAAAAATAAAAGGTACTTGGGACCCTCCCACAAAACAGCTTCCCTAATGAAGCTTCCCTCAATGGGCAGGTCCACCAATGGATGGGGAAGATCTTTAATCACATTATTCAATCAGAGGCACTTTTAGTAAAAACAAAAACAGCATAAGATCCTAATTTGATTGCCATCATAGATCTATAGGCCCATAGATTGTGGGGGGATCAAGTGGCTGACAGTACACCCCCCACCTCCACTGAAAGCAGAGAAATACCTTGACAAAGATCTCAAAAGTCAAGTAAATACCTGGGAAAATAAGCAAAAACCAGAAAAAGAATCAGATTATAGAATCTTACCTTGGTGACAAGGAGGACCAAGATATGCAAACAGAAGACAACAAAGTCAAAGCTCCTACATCCAAAGCCTCCAAGAAAAATATTAATTTGTCCCAGGCCATGGAAGAGCTCAAAAAGGATTTTGAAAATCAAGTAAGAGAAATAGAGCAAAAATTGGGAAGAGAAATGAGAGCAAGAAAAGCATGAAAAACAAGTCAACTGCTTGCTAAAGGAGACCCAAAAGATGCTGAAGAAAATAACACTTTAAAAAATAGGCTAACCCAAATGGCAAAAGAGGTCTAAAAAGCCAATGAGGAGAGGAGTGTCATAAAAAGCAGAGCTGTCCAGATGGAAAAGGAGGTCCAAAAACTCACTGAAGAAAATACTTCCTTAAAGATTAGAATGAAGTATATGGAAGCTAATGACTTTATGAAAAATTAAGAAATTATAAAACAAAGCCAAAGGAATGAAAAAACAGCAGACGATGTGAAATATCTCGTTACAAAAACAACTGACCAGGAAAATAGATCCAGGGGAAACAATTTTAAAATTATTGGACTACCTGAAAGTCATGATCAAAGAAGGAGCCTAAACATCATCTTTCAAGAAATTATCAAGGCAAATGCCCTGATATTGTAGAACCAGAGAGTAAAATATATATTGAAAGAATCCACCTATGTATGACCTCCTGAAAGAGATCCCAAAAGAAAAATTCCAGAACTCCCAGGTCAAGGAGTGTAACAGTAAGCACCCCAACATACACCAGGGGAAGGGGAGCCCCCACTACCACAAGTTCTTTTGTCTGTTTCTCTAAAAGGAAAGGCAACTTTTGAGTGGTTAACAATCAAGCTCAGATATCAGAGAAAATCAAAATTTCAGAGAAATCAAATATCAACAGACATCATTTCCAAACTGCCCAACCATTAACATACATACTTCTTTACCAGAGAGGGAACCATCAGTATCTGGGTTTTCAAAGCCAGGAGGCTGCTTAGCAACTTCCCAGAGTCTCTCATCTGGCACACAAACCTTCTTCCAAAAATTCAGCCCCAAAATAAAACCTTTCCCTCAGAGTATTTATACACTTTTCAGAGCCAGAAGGCATGACTTTCTGACCCAGTGCCCAATAGAAAAAGCAAAAGGTACTTGGAACCCTCCTACAAAACAACTCCCCTATCAAGCTTTCCTCAATGGGCAGGCACAACAATGGGTGGGGGAGATCTTCTTTAATCACATTCAAATAGAGGTATTATGCTTCTTGGCATCGTCAACCTGAAAATTTGGTTAAAAAAGGCAAACAGGCTAAATGCATGTTGTTTATTCCCTTATAGCTAGCAGTTACATGACCATGGAGCCAGAAGGAAATCTCTGACTGACTGTTACAGGGATGACCAGGCTTAAATCTGTTTTAGGACAATCCAAGCATGTCTGTGTGCCTCAGATTTTTAGGCTCCTTATGTGTTTAACTATACCATGAGAAAAGAATTTCTCAATTGGACAGATTGTAAATACAATAAGATAAGAGAGTTGACAAAGTTTTAATTGAAATTATGACCTAGGATATCTGTGTTTTCTTTACCATTAACATGCCATAACATAGTATATGTCCACAAATATTAAGATATGGAAAAAGTCTTATTGTTCAAGAAAGTGTCTCGGGTTAAAGGTCTCATAAAGAATGCTAAGCTGGCCCCATCTGACCTTGTTGATAAAAGAAGAGATATTCTCTGAGTTTACTTCAGAAAAGAAAGAGACTGTTAGGTCTAGGCTCTTTTTCTGATTGATTAATTCAAGCTCTGGCCGTTATTAAAGTCCAGAACTGATATTAAATGTTATTAGTATAAACAAAAACAGCGAAAAAATCATAATCTGATTGCCATCACAAGGTGAAAATATTGCAAGCAATCAGAAAGAAAAATTCAAGGATTGTTGAAATACAATCAGGATCTAGAAGCTTCTACATTAAGGGATCAGAGGGCTTGGAATATGATATTCCAGAGGTCAAAGGAACTAGGATTAAAACCAAGAATCACCTACCCAGCAAAACTGAGTATAATTCTTCAGGGGGGAAAATGGTCATTCAACAAAATAGAGAACTTTCAAGCATTCTTGTTGAAAAGATCAGAGCTGAATAGAAAATTTGACTTTCAAACACAAGAATCAAGAGAAGCATGAAAAGGTAAACAGGAAAGAAAAATTATAAGGAATTTACTAAAGTTGAACTCTTTATATTCCTACATGGAAAGATTATATTTGTAACTCTGGAGACTTTTCTCAGTACTAGGGAAGTTGGAGGGATTATATACATATAGACAGAGGGCACAGGATGAGTTGAATAGGCAGGGATAATATCTAAAAAAGTAAAATTGCAGGCTAAGAGATGAATATATTGTGAAGAGAAAGGGAGAAATAGAGTGGGGCAAATTATCTCATAAAAGAGGCAAGAAAAAGCTTTTTAATGGAGGGGAAGATGGGGAAGGTGAGAGGGGAAGAGTGAACCTTACCCTCTTCACATTTGGCTTAAGGAGGGAATAACATGCACACTCAATTTGGTATGAAAAATCTATCTTACACTACAAAAGAGTAGGGAGGATGGGATAAGAAGGGGTGGAGGATGATAGCAGAGATGGCAAATGGGAGGAGGTAATTACAAGTAAACACTCTTGAGGAGGGATAGGGTCAAAAGAGAATAGAATAAATGGGGGACAGGATAGGATGGAGGTAAATATAGTTAGTCTTTCACAATATGACTGTTATAGAAGTGTTTTGCATAACTACACGTGTATAATGTATATTGAATTGCTTGCCTTCTCAGTGGGGTGGGTGGGGAGGGAGGGAGGGAAAGAAGTTGGAACTCAAAGATATACAGGCAATGGGGTGTAGAAATGTATCTTGCCCTACAAGAAAATTGAAGAGATGGGAATAAGAGAAGGAAGGGGTAAGATAGAAGGGAGGGCAGATTGGGGGAAGTGGTAATCAGAATGCACGCTGTCTTGGGGTGAGTGGAGAGGAGAGATGGGAAGAAAATTTGGAACTCAAAATCTTGTGGAAGTGTCTATTGAAAGCTAAAAATAAATTTAAAAAAAGAAAAATGACTTAACAATACATACTATAAGGTTTATAAAGTATACAAAGAAACCATGAAAGACCTTATGAAATAATGCAAAGCAAAAAAACAAAGCCAAAACAATGGAATGCATGCTAACTGTAACCACATATAAAGTGGAAAGTGACTGATAATGAATGGGTAAAGAATCCTGATGGGAATGAAAGGACTAAAAATTGTTAAAACATTTTATGTGTTGAAGTTCATTTAAATGTAGATTGAATTGCAATCAAAAACAAGTTTAATTAGTGTTTAATGATCATCCGTATTAGTAAAATACTTCAAATAGAAATAAAAATAAATATTTGTGGAATTAAATTTCTTCTTGATTCCCAACTAAGCAGACTGTCTCCACATTGTGTCAAGGAGATTGAATCTTTAATGTGGCAAAGAAAATGTCCTACAGATCAGCTTGTAACTTCCATTAATTTAACTAAATGGTGATCTAACTTGATCTCCACTTGAGAACAGTTTCCAAAGGTGATGACCAAATCAATACCTATAACCCTAGTTTTAAAACTGATAAGTCAGTGCCCAGAGCAGCAAGGAAGCTTTTACTGTCTTGAAATGCTGTGAGAGGGGAGAATATTCAGAATCCTGTTTCTATGTAATTCCTATTTTCTTCTCCAACCTAAATTAAATTCTCCCACCAGGATCAGGCTACCTAATAATGTATGAGGAATGATTTTAATTAAATCAAATTATTAGCCTCTGTTCAGATTATAAGATATCTTCAGTTAATTGCTGAGCATCATAAAATATTACGAGCACTATTCCTTAGCTTTGTTTTAAATTGATTTTTATAGATTCACATCTATGTCACTTTATTATTAAATTAAATCTTTATTAATGTGATTTTCAGATCGCAATGAAACTTGAGAAATCTAACTTATCTCTGCCAATCATCCTGAGCATTTCATTCATAGCCACTAAGTATCAGTTTAGTGGCCCTGTATTTCACAATATAACAACTTCCAAAAAGTCTTTAGTGGGTCGAAACCCTCATGTCTTCATCAATATTAGTTGTTATGGAAAGATGCCTAGTATTTCTCAAATACAATTATGTCAAGTTAGAATTTCCCTTGAAAATGTCTTTTTCTTGACTCTTACATTGATTAATGTCTTGAGAGCCAGGCTGAGCAATTTACGCCCCCTTTCTGCTGCTTTCACCGCTTGATCTCAGAAGAGCCAACAAATGAGCAATACCCTGAGGAATCTAAAACTAAAGCTTCACTATCTCCAGCCCTCCAGTTTCATAGAAATTGGCTCAAATGAGAGACAGGATGGTGCAGTGGACAGAACACTGGCTGACATGTCAAGAGCATTATTAATATAATAAAAATGACAATACTACCAAAATTAACTTGTAGATTTAGCCTGTCAATAAGTCTTTCTTAAGCACTTATTAAGTACCAGAACCCTCAGCGTATGAAAGGGATACTGCACAGAGCTAAACAAAATAACAAAATTTGGAAGAAAAATTATGTAGGATATCAAGGAAAACAATTATTTAGAAGTGAGGATAGTATTCCCAGGTCTCAAACTATTTCATAATCAATTAATCAACAAGCATTTTAAGAGGCTATTGTGTTCCAGGCAATGTGCTAGAACTGGGGAATACAAATACAATGAATGAAATATTCCTTCCTTTCAAGGAGCTTATATTCCAATGGGAGAAAGAACAGGCATCTACAGGCATATATTTTAAATCAAATCAGCAAAATTCTTTGGTATTAGTTAAAAAATACAAAATTAAACTATATACATATTGAATGCTATAGTATCACATAAAGGTTGAGACTTTTAAAAGTATTTAAGAAACTCTGTTTTTCCATATGATTTAATTTATTTGTGGGTCCAAGGAATGATACTGTGAGCTTACAAACCAGCTCAGCTTCCAAGGTCTCATAAGATCCCTTATTCCCTCTTTCCCTTTAATGCGGTAGATATCAGTCCATACAGCCCTTTTAGCTACCATTCTTCCAAACAGGTGTGACAGAGCCAGTTCATACTGGCCCACAGAGCTGAAAATTAAATGAGTGAAATTAATTCTATTCATATGACAATACAAATATATTATATAAATATAATAAAATTGATTAATGAAAATAAAATGAAAACACTGAAAATTAAATTTTTAGCATGTCTTTATATATCTCAGAAATTGGCAAATGCCATAAAAGAATAAATTATTATTTTATTGATTTCTAGATTTAAGAAAGTCATGGAGATTTTAATCACGCAAATTAAGCTTAAAATTTTGTTGTGTATACATTTTTTTTGCAGAGAGTTGGTTACTATACATTGCTGTTAACACTTCCCAAAGGCCACCACTCAGAGATCCTGACCACAATTTGGGGGCATCTTTCTCTTTTCCATACTCTGTTCATGCCCTACAAGTCCTGAGTACATTTTGAAGTGAGCCCTACTCCCTTTAGATTCCACCTTCTCTGTATCTCTTATCAATAGTTACATACTTCTCCAGTTTCACCTTTTTCTTCCTTCTCTCTCCAACTTTCTCAGGTCTTTCCCAATTCCCAAAAAACCAGTTATTAACCAAATAATACCTGAGGTAGGATTGGAAGAACAGTAAAGCTCCTTTAAGCCAAGAGGTTGTGCTTCAGAAACCCTGCTATATCTTATTCATTCATTTCAGCTTTATCCAGTTTAACCCTTTGGGCTATAGTTTTAAGTCTGTCTTCTTTTATCCTCACACTTTATTGAAGAAAAAACTTATCATGAAGTGATAATGTTATTTTAATTTTGTTGATGAAGAATCTGAGATACAAAGCAGTTATGATTTCCTTAATGTCAAAAAGAAAGATGCTGCTTGACTTACCTCCACAATAATGTGTTGATATACAAACAAATCAGCAGTGAAGTCAATCAATAAGTCAGTAAATAAGTCATTTGTTAAGCATCTAAACTGTGCTAAACAGTGAGTATCAAAACACAAAGTCCTGTATGCGTATGCAACCTCTTCTGAATCCCTGATCCCGGCATACATTGTGGCAGTGTATCCAACCCAAGATCCGATGAGCTCTACTCAGGACCACGGATGGTGCTGAGTGGCCCCCAGATGCAGGGGCTTACATTTATACAAGCTGCTTAAGCATGCTTGTACAAATACTAAAAATTCTAGGTAAACAAATGCTTTCACTTTTAAGAAAATGCCAAATATGAAAAAGCCTGGCCCAAATACACATTTGGATTGGGGCAATGGTGAATCCATCAATCAGAGACTCGGAGTTGGAAGTGATCCTGGAGACTCTGTAGCCCAACCCACACCAGAACAAGAGTTCCCTCTCTGAAACCCCTAAGTGGTCATCCAACCTTCTCTTCCAAAAGATCATTCCAATTTTTGACAGCTCTAAATCTTTATGAAATTCATCCTTACATGAAGCCAAAATTTGTCCCTCTACAAGTCCCTAGCCCTGCCCTCTGTGACCAAGCAGAACAAGTCTAATACCATTTCCAGATGAAAAATCCTTTGAGTTCTTGAAAATAACTACTAGTGTCCTCCTAAATCTCAAGTCAGTTAGACAGTAAATAAATATTTATTAAATGTCTGGCACTGTGCCAAGCATTGGGGATACAAAAAGGGACAAAAGATAGTCCCAGTCCTCAGGGAGCTCCCAGTCTGATGGGGGAGATAAAAAGCCAACAAATAAGTACAAACAAGCTATGTATAGAATAAATGTTGGCTGGTTGATGTGTTTTATTCTCAAATGAGACCAAAATAATATCACTATGTTGGGGTCAAGATACAGCACATCTAACTGTGGCTGAGCAGGCCAACATTAGCTTGAAAGACTTTACCACACGTCAGGCACAAATAGTCCATGTGAACATTTAAAGTGACGATGTCTCTAAATTTGCATATCTCAAAAGAAAATTTAGCTACTGCAATTCTGCTTTGCTCACAGAGCATAGTACCTTCTTTGATGCAGGCATGTCATGCTGGATGGGCCTGTGCCAGTGTTTCCCATGTCCCACAATTGATTCCAAAATTCTTCAGAGAGACCCTGAAGGTGTTCTTGTAAGACTTTTTCTGACTTCCATGTCAGTATTTGCTTGTGTGACTTCTCCATAAAATAGTCTTTTAAGCAAACATACATTTGGCACTTGAACAACATGGTCAGCCCAACAGAGTTGCACTCTCTGAAGCAGAGTTTTAGGAATTAATAAATAGGACGTAGGCACTAGAATTAAAAGTAATCAGAAAAGGATTCCTATAGAAGATGGGAGTTCAGCTGGGACTTAAAGAATTCAGCAAACCAGAAGACAGAAAGGAAAAGTGCTTGGTTTCTAGACTTTAAAAAGTGATAGACAAAATTTATGTACCATGCATTCAGTCATAAAGGGACAAGCAAAAAAAATCCCTAAAACCAAGAGATGTAGGGTCTTCTCTTGTGGAATGGCAAAGGCCAGTGTCACTAGAATGAAGAGTATCTAGTAAGTGGCAAGGTGAAAGAAAACTGGAAAGGTAGGAGAAGGCCAGGTTATGAAAGGCTTTGAATGCCAAACAGAGCTTGTATTTCTTCCTGGAGGGGATAGGGAGCCACTGAAGTTTATTGAATGAGGGGGTTGCAAACTAAGTATTTCTATTTCCTTCAATGAATACTTATATGGTGTGATCTTGAGGTTCTTTGTCATCCTGATTTTCCTCCTTTATATACTTGACAGCTTCCAAACATCTTTCCTGAGCTATGACACCCAGAATCAAGCATAATAACCCTAACAAACTAATCTCAGATGCTCTTCTGAATAGGCTTGTGATTTAATCTTGCATCAATCAAGAGCTGTTTCTGTTGAGAACTTCCTATATGATAGAGAAAAACTCTGACTAGACTGCATCAGATACTTGGGAATTAGTGTTTGGCATAAGAGCCACCTGAATCCTTCACTATCTCATTCCAGTATTATTCAGTCATTTTCAGTCGTGTCCATCTCTTCATGACCCCATTTGGGGTTTAACCTGGCAAACAGAATAGAGTGGCTTGACATTTCCTTCTCCAGTTCATTTTACAGATGAGGAAACTGAGGCAAACAGGGTTGAGCGACTTGCCCAAGATCACACAGCTAGTAAGCATCTGAGGCCAGATTTGAACTCAGAAAGATGAGTCTTCTTGACTCCAAACTTAACAGTCTATGCACTATGGCACCACCAAGTGGTCCCTGTTCCATTATTAGAGTATCTCAGTGTTTTTGCTCCTAACATTGCACTCCTTGAGGCAAACTGACCACTTAAGTTGGCAACAAAAAAGGATCCCTGATCATCATACCTCCATATCCATGGGTAGTCCTCCAGATTTCTTACTTCATAATTAGTCAGTATCAATATGAAAGAAAATCTTTAGTAAAGTACCTCAAAGATCTATGTTTGACCTTTCATGGCTTAATTTTTTTTGTTTTCTGCATCTTTTTAATTTCCTAATTCTGAATCTAATGAACTATAAATAAGAGAGCCTCTCCAAAAGCAGAATCCCCTCAAAAGAGGATTATATGTGAAATCCTGAATCTCTATTGTGTACAGTTTTATTTTATTACAAAAAAATTCAATTTGTTATTTAAGCAGGGCCTAAGCTATGGCACCTGAAATAAAGAGAAAATGTCTCAAGCAGGTTCATTGAAAGTTTTCCAGAATTGTTGTAAATAATTCACTAGGTAGAGCTTGGTACAGCACTAATTAATATTTATAACGCCAAATGGGGCAATAGCATCCCTTACAGCCATTTTCTTGAATACAAGCTGAATGAAATAGGTCCCCCTTCTAAACCTTACTAGCAACTGACAAGGCTCCAAAAATACAGGAACAGAAAACCCTGTAAAATGAACCATTACTGGAGTTGACGGCAAGTGAAGGGTCTTGAAATACTCAGGAAAAGGTTGTATTGAAAAGGAGCTTTGAACTGGTGAAATTGTGAGGGGCCATAGAAATTGAAATCCAGCAAGACCTGAAAACCAAAAGGATCCTTGAAAGGTATGATGCCTAGGAAAAAAAACATCACCACCTATACAAATGAGTGGCTGCTGATGCATTCTCAACAAAATCTATATTTGTTAGAAGCAGACTTATGGCACTGGATCCTTTAGGGGGCCAGTGTTAATAATGGCATTTACTCCTTTTGGAGTCCAGTGTTCAGGTTCTGCTTCATTTTCTTTAGCCCTCACCCCATCGCTATGCAATTGGCTTTTCAGGTGTACTGGAAACTTTTTAGATTATGAAACCTATCCACATACCAAAAAGAAAACCCAAGAAGTGAGGTACATGTGAGACACTGGGGAAACTCAGGAAGCAGGGAGGCATCTATGATGGAAAATAACATAGACAAAGTTGGATAAGCAAGAAGCTGATGGAAGGACATGACTAAAAGATTTTTGACTTGAAATTTATCAAATACACCATGGGGAACTATTGCACATTCTGCAGAAGGGGCTTGATACAATGAGAGCCTTGCAGAAGTGGCACAGCCCTTGGAATGACAGTATTCTTTCTTAAGTTAACACAAATATCGTTTACTTGAGTACAAACAAAAGAGGCTACCACCCACAATTTCCTAGGAATGTGAGATTGGCAAGGGACCCTAGGTGACAATTTTCTTTCACTGATTGGGTTGCAGAGTACTGAGACAAGAAACAGCTTGGCACTCATTCTATTTTCCAGTTCCAGTGCCAATAAGCCTGCTGCTTGCTGGGCTGTTTATCCAGCCCACCTACTGTTCGCTCATTGGGTGTTATCACGGCTTCTGTGTAAACATCTTTTTTCTTTCTATTCAGCATTATTTTTTTTAAATGTCAGGGTTTATGGGTTTGTTGGTGGTGTCTTTTTTAAACACACATACGTTTTCTGTATCACATCTATTGACTTAAAAACTAATTTCATCCACTTATCTCTAAAAACGGTCCTGCTAAGTAGCAATACCAGAGAAAATTCTCCCATGTGTTGCCATGGGGTCCACTGATTCCAGTCAAAACCAAACAGATTAGCAACTGCATCTGACAGGCATATGAGACAGACTTCCATCTTGGTCATTTTATGGAGAACTCAAAACTATTGCCCAACACTTCAGTGAACAGACTGACCTAAAAGTCCATTCCACAGTCTACTTTTTCTCACTTTAAGCCTTGGCTATATTTTCTAGGGAACTGCTGACTCATCCTGTGAGGAAGTACTTCCTATTGGGAGTTAAACCTGAAGGCATTGACATCTGTCATTCTTCCTGGTGCTAAGGTCTTATGAATGCACCAAATTCTCTTTTCTCATCCTTGAGTCCTGGACTTCATTAGGTCGATGTTGACTGTTATATCCAAGAAGTTGCTTGATTAATTCAAGAGCTAATTTGTAACTAACACCACCAGCCACCACACAACTGTACTGCCAAAGTGAACTATTGATTAGCACTTGTGAAAACTGCTGAAACACACCAATGAAAGTTGTTAAAGCAAACCATATTACCGTTTGTTTGCTTGCTTGAAGTCACTGTGGGTGAAACCAGTACCAACATTATTTCCCTTGTTTAGACCAAATGGGAATACACTCAGAAGCAGAGGACAAGTTGGCTTCACTCTAAGCTCTCTGTACTATAATTCATCATGAATAGACATGCCATATGAATGTCCCTTAAACAGACTACCCAGTGATTCCACTCACCATCCCAGAAACTTTCCAAACCAAAATACCCTCCCTTGGCAAGGAAAGAAAGAATGAAAGAGGGAAGGAAGGAAGGAAGGAAGGAAGGAAGGAAGGAAGGAAGGAAGGAAGGAAGGAAGGAAGGAAGGAAGGAAGGAAAAGAGAGAAGAGGGAGAGAAGAAGGGAGGAAGGAAGAAAGGAAAGAAGGAAGGAAGGATGGGAGGAAAGGAGGGAGGAATGAAGGAAGGTTTGATAGACATAGACAGACAGACAGATGGGTGACCAGATAGACAGACAGACTGACAGATAGACAGATACATAGATAGGTAGACACAAACAGGCAGACAAAGATACACAGCCAGATAGACATAGATAAACACACACACACACACACACACATTCACACACACATTCACACCTGATGTTGGAATTAGGAAGGTCTGGGTCAATGGGATGCCTCTGATGATTCATACCATGTGTCATAGATGAGTTGTAGAGCTCTATAGGTGAAGGGAAGTTTCCACATTAAGAGCTCCTTGCATTGATAAAATCTGAGATCTTGGATAGGAAAAAAACATCTATACATAAAATATGACTTTGAGTGTTACTAAGAAGACTTTCTCTAGATGTGCATGACTAAGGTACTCCTCTAATATTTCATCATGTCATGGAGGCAGTCTTGACTTGAAGAAGGGCAGATCAATAAATTGTAAATTCTGGTAGCTCCTGGTAATATGTAAAATATTCAAACTGTGATGTGCTTCCAGAATAGATGTCTGGTATCTGAGTACCAGTTTAGCTAAATTCATTGAGGGTCATGATCCGAAAGTTGGCCACCAAATCATGATATTTTGTGCAGCGAGGGGTACAGCTATTCATGAAAACTATTTTCCTTCTAATGTATATAAACTATATCACTGGAAGGATCAATTCAGTATTTTGAAGCAGTTAAATATATTTAGGGCTTGATAGGGGTTGTCAGAAGTATAAAGAGTTCAATGAGGAATTGGTCATTTGGAATAAATTTGAAAATAATTTTTATAAAGTTAAAGAAGGCTATAGTACATGAGTCCAAAGGGTCTATGGTGTGGGAAACTAGACACCTGTGAGTAATCAATCAGCATTTATTTAGCACCTACTATGTACCAGGCACTGGGCTGGGCAGTAGGCATGCAAAAAAAGGCAAAATAGATTCTCTACTCTGAAGGAGTTTAAAATGTAACAGGGAGACAGTATGCAAACTATATATAGGATTAGTAGGAACTAATTAACAGAGAGAGGGCACCAGAATTAAGAGGGGTTGGGGAAGGCTGCCTGCAGAAAGTGGGATTTTCATCAGGATTTGAAGGAAGCCAGTGAGGTCAGTAGTCAGAGCAAAGGAAGGAGAGCATTACATCCATGACAGAAAAATTCCTGGACCTGAGAGATGAATTGTCTTGTTCAGGGAGTAGCCAGGAGAGCAGTGGCACTCAATTAAAGAGTATGCATTAGGGAATAAGGCATAAGAAAGCTGGAAGGAGGGGACTAGGTGATGAAGGGCTTTTAATACCAGAGTATTTTTATTCGTTTTTGAGGCAATAGGAAGACACTGGAGTTTTTTGAATAGGAATGTATCATGCTGACCTGTGTTTTAGGAAAATCACTTTAGTGGCTAAGTGGAACATGGACTGGATCAGGGAGAGACTTAAAGCAGGCAAACCCACCAGATTATTCCAATAGTACAGACATGAAGGGATGAGGCATGCATTAGTGGTAGCAGTAGCAGTGGTAGCAAAGAAGAGAAGGGAACATGTGACAAGAGATGTGACAAAGGCAAAATCCACAGGTCTTGGGAATACATTGAATTTGACAGGTGAGAAACAGTGGGAAATTCAGGGAGATACCTAGGTTGCTAGCTTGAGGGACTGGGAAGATGGTGTTGTCCTCTACAATGGCAAAGAAGGTAGGATCAAGAGAGGATTTAGTGGACAAGACAATGAAATCTATTTTGGAGATACTGAGCTTGAAATGTCAACTGAACATCCAGTTCAAGATGTCTGATAGGCAGTTGGAAATGGGAAATTGGAAGTTAATAGATTGTGAGGCAGTGTAGGTAGATCTGAGGCTCATTCATAGAGATGGTAATTAAAGCCATGGAAGTTAATGAGATCACCAAGTGCAGTAGTGCAGAGGGAAAAGAAAAGGCCCAGGACAGAACAATGAGGAACACTTAAGGTTAGATTGTTGCTGTGGTGATGGTGGTGGTTGTTCTTTGAGGGTCAATGAGGAGGTGATGTCTTGACTTGCAAGTGAATTAAATTAATGTGAGACAGGACTATGCAAAGTCATATTTTATCCTAAGTCCTTCAGAATTGTCTCAAACCATTATGTTGCTGAGAATAGCTAAGCTGTTTGCAGCTGATCATCTTATAACACTGCTGTTACTGTGTACAATGTTCTCCTGGTTCTGCTCACTTTGTTTTGTATCAGTTCATATAAATTTCTCAGATTTTCTGCAAGCATCCTGCTCATCATTTCTTACACCACAATAGTATTCCACCATTATCGTATGCCACAGCTTGTTCAGTCATTCCCCAATGGATGACTATCCCCTCAATTTCCAATTCTTTGCTATCATAAAAAGAGCTGCTGTACATATTTTTGTACATATACATATGCTATACATATTTTTGTATTTATTTTGTAAGATTCCTTCCCTTTTTTTAATCTCTTTGAGCTACCAACTTAGAAGTGGTATTACTGGGTCGAAGAATATGTATGTGTGATTTTATAGCCCTTTGGGCATGGTTCCAAATCGCCCTCCAGAATGGCTGTATCAATTCACAACTCCACCAACAGCACATTAGTACCCCAGTTTTCCTACATCCCTTTCAACATTTGTCATTTTCCTTTGCCATCATATTAGTCAATCTGATAGGAATCATCTTTAGAAAATGAAACTCCGGAATGGCATTAGCAATAATGAATTAATATAATATTCTCAAGATTTCAAATTTCTTCAGTACTTATATAAAAATCTGTGGTCCCCTCTAGCGATATAAATCACAACCCCTCATTTATTTAGTAGACAGTCTTTAGGAGTCACTGTGGTGTGATACCAGAAGACTTAAGATGAAGCATGCTTAAGATGAAGCCTCTTGGAAGAGTGTAAAGGGGAAAGGGGAGGTCATTGACTCAATATATAGAATAATACATTTTTGAACATGATCAATACTGAAATTTTTGTGTTCATCTATGAGAATTCATGGTTTTTCTTTTTTTTCCAATTTGGGGAAAGGAGGAAAGGGAGAAAAAAATAAAAGTATGTTAATTGAAAATCAAATTAAATTAAATTACAAAGAAGAGTTGCTGTAGTAGGAAGTTTCATCACCTACAGCTAGCCAAATGATAAGCCTCTCCAAAACAAGTTAGGATGGTCCTTGAATAGAAGGCATACTATCTGTTGTAGAGTTCATGCTTGAACAATTTCTAGATTGGGAGGATTTTGCACTCTATTGACATAGTTTTCCAGAAGCCATGGTCATCTCTGCACTTTTATAAGTTATTGGCCTCAAACACATAATTTTGTGTGAGGGCCGTCTTTCATTTTTCTGGTGTGGTTATTGGCTTATAACAAAATCATCCATTTAAAAATGTTTGATATTAAATAATTGGGAATACAGACAAGAACTTGATCACACCTTCTTTCTCCAACAAACATCTTCAAGTCCCCCTTTCAATTATCTTCCAAGACAGTCTGACTTCATGGAAGAACTTTTCAGCCATTTACCAAGAGGAATGACTGAAGAGATCTTCAGAGATTTTGATGGGTCTAGTTGCAAAGAATTTTTAAAATATATTCATAAACTTTGGCTAAGATGACTGAGTACCTCTAGTGAATAAAAGATAGCATAACAGCTTGTTCTAAAACTAGAACCTAAGCTAAATATACAGCTGAGTCATCCTACTAGAGTAAAAGATATATAGACCAACCAGAAGACAGATTGATGAACCACAGTATTTTGTACTAGCTATATGGAGGTGGCTGAAAAACCTGGTTGACACAGCTATGGTTCTCCTCGCAGGGAGAGGCTTACTAACCATGGCAGCTCTAGAGGATATTAGATAGGATACTAGGTAGACCAGAAGATAGCTAGATAGTTAAAAACCAGACAAAGCAGAGATGTGATAGCCAGGAGAGAGAAGTTGAAACACCTAGAATTATGGGATCATAGATGTAAAGAAGAAAGAGTCCTCAGAGGTTATCCTAGTCCTGGAAGTAAGAAAGCCCAACGGAGAAATGTCAATTAACCTTCAGAGTGTGTGCTCTGGTCAGATGTTCCCCTGGTATGTCTATTCCCTTCCCCGAGATGCTCTGGCCATACATGTTTTCCACCTGTGCATATCCCACACATTGATCCTATACTTGTCTACTCTACTTGTGGGAAAACTGACTCAAAGTTTATGACATGAATGTTCTGTTGTTATACTGGTTTTTCATTAATACTTTTGTTGTTAACTATGTCCTCTGGCTTGGCTAGTAAAAGTAAACATATCAGTGGGGGCTCGTGAGCTATGTTCAGAGAAGATGAAAACTCATGAAACACAAAGAGCTTGTAGAGATTCCAAAGTCAGGAGGGTCTCAAGCACTACATGAAGGTAAAGGTGAAGTGTCTTACCCTGACCACAAAGCTAGTAAGTGTCAAAGTTAGATCTCACTCTCAGGTGTTCTGACTCAAAGCTAAGCAGTCCTTTCACTATGCCGCACACGGACTATAGCAGCATGGCAACCTGAAAAAGGAATGGTTGTTTAAAAATAAAGGAGGCAACTTTAAAAAAAGAACACATGAATTCTATACAAGTCAAACCAACTGACCTTGTCAGCATGTGCAGAGATAGCTATCATAGCTCTCTCAGAACATGAGAAATCAAAAAACCTAGATACCGTAATGCAGTAAATAATGCAAGAAAACTTCCCAGAACTTCTGAATGCAGACAACAGTCCATCGACTGAGATTCCACAGATCACAGCAAGAGAATAAAAAAACTTTAAAAATAAAAGAAGCAAATATTGCTGAAACCTATCGATCTAAATTCTGAAAATGTTCTTCGTCTGGAACAATGCTGTCATCCCTCAGTTAGATGACGAACTCTACAGCCAGGAACCATCATCTTGGGGTGAGAAGTTCTGGAAAGTAGTCCAAGGTTACCTCTATGCAGGAGTGATTCGTAATAAAAAGATTCCTGTACCCTTCCATCACAAGCTATTCCTCAAACCCTGTGTGATATTCAAGAGCTGCAACATCTGTCTTCCACCAGGCAGGAAAAGAAAGAGGCTGCCCAGGTATAAAAACAGAAGACACAGACAAGACAAATGATCAAAGCCACATCTCTGTGAAGAAAGGCTTAGTAAAACAGTCAAATTTCCTGGTTATCTGTCTTGGCAGGTGACATTTCTCCTGGAGAACATCTCACACACACACACACACACACACACACACACACTATATGAGACCTACTGGGACATATTGTGTTTACCCAACACTTTCACCCAGGATTGCTTCATCTGAATTCACACCAACTGCTTTCAAAGGGTCCCTCAAAAGGACAAATTCATAATTATGGGAAGTATTCTTCATTCTGCCATTATCAAATTAAACCTCATCTATTCCTGCGTTGCTTGCTAAGAACTGGACAATATTGTTTTCTTTAATTAAATCCTTTGAGTAAAGTGCCCACCCCAGCAGAGGCAGGTCTGTAAAGCTCAGTAGAGTTAAGCAGATTAGGAAACAGCAAAACAGGGTCATTATTTGCTAGGAGAGTGGGAAGGAAAAACTCTGTAATCGCAGATTCAGAGAATATGATTTTCTCTAGCAGCATGAGAAAAGCACACTCAACAGCTATCTGCCTTGTCTCTTCCACATTTCTAGAGGCTTTTCATATTTGTTAATGCATTTTAAACTAACTCAATGTGCTTTTTTGTCACACAATGAAGACAATTTCAGGCCTGTGTGTACATGTGTGTGTGTGTATGTGTGTGAGAGAGAGAGAGAGAATGCAGCATTCATTAGCCCAAAAACTCAGCCCCTTTCATTTTTTGAAGCCAGTAAGCTCTCAGTAGTTCATACTAATAACATCATGCTCATTAGTGTGTCTACTTGGTATTATGAGCTGAATGGGTCTGTATACAGTTCTAAAAAATCCATTTTTTTTATACAGTTTGTTCTTGGCATCTTTCAGTCTTCCGGCAAATTGAGACTGGGACTGCACTACATTTTTCTATTATATAATTCATATAATTAATATTACTCAAACTTGGCAACTGTGTATGAAGTTACATTTAATAAAGCTACTTTGCAAGTTTTAAGACAAACAAGCTAATGTTCAGAAACTGAGCTTCTCCTGTATTCAGATTATTCATATTTTCACAATACCTGACATTCAGATCTTTTCTGTTTTCTCAGATACAGTGATAGATCCATGGTCTCCCATGATAAGTATTCCCCTCCAATGACACCAACTGCAACCGATCCAGGTCTGCCCATCCTGCATGACTCTAATGCATATTTTTCTGTAAGGTGAGCAAAAGAAGATGACTGAAAGAAATTATTATCTCTCTCTTATATTAATAACCATTTACTGTTGGGGAGATCCAGGATTTTTTCCTTTCCTATTTCCACATCCAAAAATCAGCCCTTTGTAAGTTATCCAACCAGTATCTGAAAGACATTGCTGATCATGAGATCGCATTAACTTTCTCCTCAGTCTTGTTCAGGCCCCACCCAAGTGGGGAAGCCCACAGTATTCTGCTCAGGCTTCAGTTTGGGGACAGGGGAGATCCTTTGTCCAGATTGCTCAAGGCTGGAGGTAATCTGGGAATAAGTGACATGATCAAAGTCACGTCCCTCAGGGGTCCACCTCTCATTATAGTATACTTTCTTCACCAAAAAACACAGGTGCTCCATCAGCCACCACCACACCATCCATATGTGGAACCATCGGTTACAACAAATGGAGAAGGTTTGAATGCTGTGGATAAGTTCACTTACCTTGGCAGTGTACTTTCCAGGGATGTACATATTGACAATGAGACTGATGCACGCATTGCCAAAGCTAGCTCAGTGTTTGGGAGGCTCTGAAGAAAAGCTTGAGAGAGAAGAGGTGTTAAACTGACTACCAAATTGAAGGTCTACAGAGCCATTGTGATGACCTTATTGTTGTATGCTTGTGAAACATGGACAGTCTACCAGTGCCATGCCAGGAAACTGAATCACTTCCATTTGAACTGTCTTAGGAAGATTCTGAGGATCACCTGGCAAGATAAGGTACCAGAGACTGAAGTGCTTGCTCGAGCTAAACTGCCAAGTATCCAAACTATGCTTCAGAGAGTGCAGCTCTGATGGGCTGGCTACGTTGTTTAAATACAAAATGTACACTTGCCAAAAAGCCTATTTTATGGAGAACTTGCATGGGGCAGGTGATCACATGGTGGCCAGAAGAAATGATACAAAGACACTCTCAAGGTCTCTCTCAAGAACTTTGGATTTGACTGTGCAACATTGGAGACACCAGCACAGGACCGCTCAGCATGGCATGCCCACACAAGAAAAGCCACTGTGCTCTTTGAGCAAAGCAGAATTGAGACAGCACAAAGTAAATGCAGGATGCACAAATTTGGGATATCCACCCCAAATATTAACACGGACTATCTGTGTCCAACTATGGTAGAGAATTCCGAGCTTGTATTGGTCTGATCAGCCACAGTCACACACACTGATATTTTCACTGCATCATGGTTATGTCATTTTGGTCCTCTTCGAAGACGAAGGACAACAACCTATTAACCAATCAGAGCTGACTGCTGCCTGTCGGGAACACCCACTGTTCCAAAAGCATATAAGCATCAAGAAGTCACCATAATCCATCTTTGGTTCCCAAGAAATGGCCAAATGACCAATCCTTTTATTGATTTTAAATAATAAAATGATTAATTACCCAGAAATTATGTGTCTCGAACTTTTTGTACTTTCACACCACCTAACCTGCTGGAGGCCTTTCTTGGGGAAGCTTGGCTATGCGCCATATTGCTCATATTTAAATCACTGGTGTATATTTATTATGTCCAGGTCAAGCTCGATGTACACATTGTAACCCTGAATACCTCAATTAGGGATAAATCAGGGAACCTATTTGTCAGTGGGTAGGCTAAAGCACAAATGAGAGATAAGAGAGAAGGCAAGAAGAAAAGGAGAGGAAAAAGGAAGAAGTGAGGAAGAGGAAAGGAAGGGGAAAAGAGAGTCATGATAAGAAAGGATAGCACATTTTCAATAATTCTTGACTTGCAGTTGGAAAACCTGAGTTCAAGGATTTGGGTAGCTAGTGATACAATGAAAAGACCTGGAGTCAGGAGGACCTGAGTTCAAATTCCTCTTCACATATTTACTGGTCATGTGACTTTGGGCAAGTTACTTAATCTCTGCTTCAATTTTTTCATCTCTCAGCTGGGGATAAACACTCGCCCTTACTTTCCAGGGTTCTTCTGAGGATCAAAGGAGATGATCTTTATAAGACACTTAGCACACCATGCTTGGCGTGTGCTGTTGTTCTGTCATTTCAGTTATGTCCCACTCCTTACAACCCCATTTCGAGATTTTCTTGGCAGATACTGATGTGGTTTGCCATTTCCTTCTCCAGCTCATTTTACAAGATGAGGAAGATGAGGCAAACAGAGTTAAATAACTTGCGCAGGGTCACACAGCTAGTAAATGTCTGAGGCCAGATTTGAACTTAGATCTTTCTGACTCCAGGTCCAACACTCTATCCACTGCGTCACCTAATTGCCTGTCTGGCACATCATAGGCACTATATAAATGCTATATGTTATTATTATTAATTATCATCATTATAAAGTGAAACTTTACCACTTCAAGTACCTCAATTCACCTCTTTAAACATCAGTTTCTTCATCTGTGAAATGGGGGTGATGGTTTTGACATGACCGACCTCAACACAAATTCAATATCTTTAAAAATGAGATTCATGCTTTTCCTCCAAACACATCCGTCTCTGAAACTTGCCTATTCCTACTGAAAGCACCACTATCCCTCTAGTCACCCAGTTAAGAATTCTTCCCTTTCTTCCAAATTCCTTGCAATCAGTTGCCAAGTCTCATGGTTCCTCCATCCAATGCATCTCTCATGGCAAACTCCTCTCCACTTACATAGATACCCCCCTGAGTTCAAGTCTTCCTCACTTCTAACTAGAACTATTGTAATCTTGTCCCAATTGGACTTCATGCTTTCAGTATCTCTCCTCTCCCATCTGTTCTCCCCAGAGCTATCGAATTTATATTCCATAAAAGTGCATTTCTTTACTCAAGGATAACCTCTAGAATAAAAGAAAAAATTCTCCTCCTGACGTTTCAAACCTTCCACAAGCTAGTTCTCCTAAGTTTGCAGTCTAACTTTACAAATTACATGGGTGTTTTGCTGACTTTTCCCAATAGAATGTTTGCTCCTTGTTTCCTCTCTGAGATTGTAAATTGCAGGTTTATTATTGACGTACACTGGTAGAGGAAAGTTTTGCCCCAGTTCCTACACCAATGAAGTCACAAATACAGAAAACAAAATAATTCTATTGCCTAGCACAGTGAAGAATATTAATAGTAATTGTAACAGTCGTCATAATAGCCAATATTTACATAAAACCTTCTACGTACCAGGCACTGTGCTAAGCACTTTATAATTATTATCTCATATACTTATAGATTATTGCATACATATTCTTATCTCATTGATGTTTATTGAATTCAATTTAATTAAATTTGTAAAAGGGTACAGCTCGTTTTCTCTCACTGAAGTGCAAAATGGCACTGTTGTTAACTCCTAGGCTGGGGACACTTAGACACAGCTTGTAATTCTGGACAGGAGGAGTTTTAAGACTTACCACGTATACTGTTTAGTCTTTCAAAGACCAGAACACTTCGGTGACTGGTGGAGCTGGTTAACATGTGTGTCCCTGTAGTCTTCTCATATTCATGTTCATATTCATATAACATTACTGATTGGTTGCTAGAGTGTCAATATAACTGGCAGTTAGCAAAAGAGTGAGGAGCTGTATTTCTGTTCCTCAAGATGTAGAACCAAAGGGACAGAGCCAAGATGGTGCTGTAAAAGCAGAGACTTCCCTGAGCTCACCCCACCAAACCCTTCTAAATATCTGTAAAAATTACTCTAGACAAATTCTAGAGCTGCAGAACCCACAAAATGTCAGTGAAACAAGTCTCCAGCCCAAGTAACCTGGAAGATAGACAAAAAGGTCTATAGCACTGGACTGGGAGTGGAGCACAGTCCAGCATGGGTGCGGGATACAGAGAGGGAGGAGCAGGCCTCAGGACACCAAATCACCAGCAGAATGTCAAAGACAACTTTGAAGGTCAATATGAAAGGTTTAGAAGTTATATGGGAGATTATTTTTCCGCCACTTCTTGCACAGATATCATTACTAGTAATATACCATGGCCCACTCTTAACCATCATATCTCTCCATGACCCTTTGGATAACATAGTTTTGTTTCCTCAGCAACTATAATATTCCAGGATTCAGAGTTAAGTAACTTAAGTGGAAGAATATTGGAGTTATAAAGATGAATGCTTATGTCAGAAAGCTTTGGGAATTGTTGAAAGCATCGTACAAGTTCCCAAATGCAATCCAGTCTTCTCTTTTCCTCCTTTCATTATTTGACTTAACTCATTGCCTATCTGTCCAAAATACATGTAGTGAAAGACTAATTCAAAGGATTCAATGGACTGCCCATCCAATTGCAAGATACAGTTTAGATAACAGACATTCATGTAAATTTAAGTTATTGACAGTCTCTTATCTTAGTGTCTAAAGTTTTCTTATAATCCGTAAGCAAATTTCATTCTTAACGAAATCTGACAGATGAACAATTCTAAAATCCAAAGACCTTTCTGAATCTATTTACTTCCCTAAATTGGTTTCCTGAGAGCCCTTCATTCTCTCTAGTAAATTTGATCTTTAGTATCAAAGCCATGACTGCAAGCCAGGGACAAGTTAAAACCACTTCTGAGTTGCATGCATGGGTGTCTTTTCATTGTCAGAAAGCCCAGGGGTACAGTATTCCAACGACTTTTGGAAACCAGTATTACTTTACTTCTGGTCTAGGATTTGGGGCTAAGTGTACTGAACTATTAGTGAAAGGAAAAGAGACTTTACAACCAGTCTGGGAGTATTTAATAAGTGTATTGTCTGCCTAGCCCTGTGCTGGGCACTACTGGAGAAACTGCGTTGATGTCCCATATCCCTGATCACCTTATATCTATACCACTCCTTCCCATAAGACAATTTCTTTTCAAAACAAACCAGGAATTCAACACCCAGGCCACAGCCTTGCATTTCCTATGCCTAGTTTTGTTTTGGGTTTTTTGCTGGCCTAAAGCATAGCTGGGGGACCCAAACTCTCCATTTTCCCTTGAATACACTAATGCACTCATTCACAAACCCTATGTACCACCACTGAAGTCCACCTCATACCATACTCACTACAGAGACACAAAACTGTCTAACCGTCCAATCTCCCTTCAAGACACTCGCTAACTGCCTCTTCCTACATTCACCCCTCCGAGGCTAGCCTCTCAACTACCAAAAAGCAAACACCCCTGGGAAAGTTACTTCCTACCATTGCTAAGTGTTCCTGGAGGACTACACCCCCCTGCTTCTCCCTTCCAGCATCTGATGTCCACTTTTTGTTTTCCTTTTCTGTTTTGTCCTGTAGCATTTTAAACACTGGAAAGTTTCCAAAGAAGTTTAAAGGAACTTACAGTTTAATTGCAAAGACATAGGTATATGAAAATAACAAATGAGAATATACCGAACTACATGGTCAACATATTCCCAGAAAATTCAATATTGAGCAAAATGTCATGACCAGGGACCATGAATTCCATGGGGGGAATTTTCTATTAATGGGAATGAATATAAAATAAATGAATAAAGCCATGAAGTCATTCATCACAATTAGATCATTCATTGTGGTCCCCGGAAGCTCAAGATAAAATGGAAAATTGGTCTGAAAGTTACATGATTCACTCATGACGTGGAATCCAATATCTTCATTGTTTCCTAAGCCAGGAATGTGTTGACTCCCTGTCTTCATCAGTTAAATTTCTACCTTTCATTTTAAACCCGACACAAGTTATCATCTATTCCCCCACCTCCAGACCTTTCAAAGCACACTTGGCAACCTGGTATAGAGGATAGAATGAGTATTGGACTAGGATAGGTGGATGAATGCATAGGTAGACAGATAGATTTTACATATATATAGAGAGAGAGAGACAGAGACAGAGACAGAGACAGAGACAAAGAGACAGACAGACAGAGAGAGAGAAAGAGAGAGAGAGAGAGAGAGAGAGAGAGAGAGAGAGAGAGAGAGAGAGAGAGAGAGAGAGAGAGAGAGAGATGCATTGTGCTGTGGATATAAATTCAAGGAAACAAGATTGTCCTTACTTTCAAGGAAGTAACACTCTAATGAGGGAACACAACACATGAAGGGGAGCTATGGAAAGGCACAGGGAGACTCTTATGATGGCATGGGGAGAAAATAGCATCCTGGTGGTGAAATGGGTCCCAACAAGCCAAGACAAAAACTTACCTATAGGGGTCAGGGAGCCCAGGGAAGTAGTCCAAAGATTTGATGGAAGAGAAAGGACATAAACGAAGATCAGTAAGGAGTTGATGTGGTGAGGATGCTCCTGGAAGTCTTGGAGTCAGCTGAATCAGAGCCCTACCCTAGGCTTTTAGCTGTGAGATCATATACTACTTACGATACACTACACAAAAGTGCTTTGTGAATATTAAAGAACTGTCATGACTATTATTACCTTCTACCTCTCTAACGCTCTTCTACATTTTGATTATTACAAGTTGGTTGTTGTCCTTCTTCTTCAAACAGGACCAAAATGACATCACCGTGATAAAGTGAACTTTCATTGTGTCCTACTGTGGCTGATCAGATCAATACGAGGTTGGAATGCTCTGCCACAGGTTGGGCACAAATAGTTCATGTAAACATTTGGGGTGGATACCCCAAATTTGCACATCCTACATTTACTTTGTGCTGTGTCATTCTGTTTTGCTTGAAGAACATAGCACCCTTTCTGATGTGGGCACTCCATGCTGAGTGGTCCTGTGCCAGTGTTTCCCATGTTGCACAGTCAGATCCAAAGTTCTTAAGAGAGACCTTGAGAGTGTCCTTGTATCACTTCTTCTGACCACCATGTGATCACCTGCCCCATGCAAGTTCTCCATAAAATAGTCATTTTGGCAAGCACACAATTTGCATTCGAACAATGTGTAAGTATTTACATTAGGAATCACATCCCCATCATAGCTAACTCCACGGATGTAGGGATCATATCCTATCTATTTTTATCTCCCCTAGCATCTAAAACAATGCTATGAACATAATGAGGGCTTAAAAAATGTTTCTTGACTTCAAATTAATTGAATAAATGAGCAATCAACTGAATGATGTGATTTGAGGTCATGGGTGTTGACTTTAATTTTAGAACTATATTGACAGTTAATTAGAATGCGTTAGTTAAAGCCACTTTATAGCAGGACATATACATATTAGACTATATAAAAAGCATTCTGAAAGCAAATTAGAAAATAGAAGTTCAGAATGGGCTAGAAGCCTCAGGGATGGCTTGATACAGGACTCAAACTGGATCTTGGACAATGGTCTAATTTGACTTGGCAAAGAGGAGAGAGAGGAAGCATTTCAGCTGATCACAGTTTCTTGACTCCATGAATGAGTTTGCTGAAATAGAAGTGAATATACATTTATTAAGCACCTACTCTATGCTAGGCAATGTGCTAAGTGCTTCACAGATACTCATTTAATGCTCATATTAACAGCTGAGGGAAATGCTATTATCCCAATTTCACAGTTGTGGAAATGGAGGCAGACTTACCCAGGTCATACTGCTAGTGAACATCTAAAGCTATATTTGAACTCAGATCTTTCTTTATCCACCACACCTCTTGGCCATCTTCTTTTCTTCTTCCCTAAAATATCTAAGCCACATTCAACCTCTCCATCTAGTTTCTCAGGCATATCCCTCAAAGGTGGAAAGGGTGAGTCTGGGGGGTGGAGGGAGTCTCTTTGCTATTGAAATGAGGGAAAAGAAAATGTGGAAACTTCAGAAAGGGTTCATTGAATATTTTATGACAATTAGTAAACACCATACTTGAAGATTTTGATGAATTTATGGTCTCTTGGATGTGAGCAATCCCTCTAAGAGTGCAAATCACATCCCTATCTACCCATCCTGAGCAACTGTTATCCACGCCTCCTCATGAACCAATACAAAGTAAGACTATCACTGCTCTTAAGGAGTTCACAATCTAAATGATGCACAAATCTACTTATAGGCAATCTATATACAGATTAAATTGGGAATAATCAACAGAGGGAAGGCACTAGAATTAAGAGGGATTGGGAAAGGCTTTCTGTGAAAGGCAGAATTTTAGTTGGGACTTGAAGGAATCAGGAATGAGCTGATCAAGGAAGGATTTGGGGGGAAGAAATGCAGGACATAAGGTGCTTGTAGGCAGTAGGGCAGTAGCCAGTAGACAGGGAGAGACTAAAGATTAGTGAAAGAACAGAGATGGTGGAGAGAAAAAAGTGTTGGAGAAGGCAGGATGAAATGATATATGCCAACATATTCAGAAGAGTACTTTGTGTATTAACAACAACCAGAAACAAAAATTGGGTGCCTACGGATTGAGGAATCTAAAGAATATTTTACACAATTACTACAATAAGGTACATTAAAAAAAACCCAAAAGACATTAGAATTCAGATTAAATGTGATGATCATTCTACATTCTAGCAAACCAATGAGAATGCACACTTCCCTCCTTTGGGATAGAGAAGTGGTGGCCTACACGTAGAGTGTTGCATGTCAGGAAGTCACTGTCTATTGGTTTTGCTTAATTATGTTTTTTTTTCCTATAAGAAGTGTTCTTTGGGGAAAGGAGCAACTTTGATATTTGAAAAAAGTCATCAATTTTTAAAAAGTTTTCAAAGTCCCATCCTCCAAATTTAGGGAGCCAGACAAGTAGTTTTCTGTACTAATCCAGTACTTTGGAAATTCAGGATATATCTGAAAAGCAGACTACTTTGGAACGTAAGATATCTACCATTTAAAATAAATTGCTATGTCATCTGTGAATCATTCAACTTTCAGATTATTTCTCCATTGTATCTTGAGCTGCTAGGGATCAAAGCAAGTTAAATCATTGCAGCACAGGAGTTGTTGGCATATTATTAATGCAGTAAAATCCCTTTTTAATATTGATGTTTAAGAACAGGATGTATTACTGTATTGTTCTAAACACATAGGCAATCACCAAATTTAAGCTGCATTAGATATCTTTAAAAGAAATGTGTGTGTGTGTGTGTGTGTGTGTCTGTGTATCTGTATCAAGGAGTGTGGATATGTGCATACATTCTGAAAAACAGTCATTTTTTACAGCAATAACTAAAATTTTACAGAAGCCAGGTTTGCAGAAGGGAATGGAGCCTGTATTCAAATCAATATGGGTTTATAGGCTAACCATATTTTGTTAGACTTCTAAGGTTATTATGCTGCAATGAATGATTTGATCAAGGTATATCTGAATCTAAAGATTGCTCTAATTGGCTTCTATGATAAAGAAAAAGCTTTATTATCTAATTTTTCATTTCCCTTGTGCACACCGTTATATATTCTTTAATTCTTCAGTAGACTCATGATTTCTTCAAAGGAGATACTCCCTCCACTGGAGAAGATGAGGACCTATCAGTGTCTTCTCATCCAATATGATTAGAATGTAAAGTCTTGAGGAATAAGTCACACAATTAGATAGTGGTAGAATCTGAATTCTTCCCCCAACCTTTACCCTGCTTTTAAATATATTCATGGACCAATTCAACGGTCTATCTTCCAAACTGTATGTCATAATCCTTGTTGCTTTTTCAGTCTTATTTCTGTCTTTGCATCCTCAGTAGCTAGTGCACTGCCTCCCTACACTTATGAATTTTTTTTAACTGAAGTGTTGCCCATGTTCTTCTGTGAATTCTCCATTAAGGATCTATCCAAGGGGCTAGAGAGACCTTCCTCTATTTTGTTTTTTTTTCTGTTAAATACTTTATGAATACCAGTATAATATATGAGTTGTCCATTTGTTATCCATCAACGTCACTCATCTCCTTTGCCAATAAAAATTGCCCTTGATGGAAAAACCTAGAAAGATGTACATGAACTGATACAAAGTGAAGGGAGCAGACCCAGAAGAACATTGTACACAGTAATAGTAATATTATATGATGAAGAATTGTGAATGACTTAGCTATTCTCAGCAATACAATGATCCAAGACAATCCCAAAGGACTCATGATGAAAAATGCTATCTGACTCTAGAGAAAGAACTGATATTGTCTGAATACAGACTGAAACGTACTATTTTTCTCTCTCTTTCCTTCTTTCTTTGTTTCTTTGTTTTCTTTCTTCCTTCCTTTTTGTTCAAGTCTTTTTGCACAAAATGACTAATACAGAAATGTTTTACATGATTGCACAAGTATATAACCGACATCCGATTGCTTACCATCTCAGGAAGGGAGGAAAGGAGGGAGGTAGGGATAAAATTTAGAACTCAAAACTTTAGAAAAAAAACAACAGTGTTTAAAATTTTTTTTACTTGTAATGGAGGGGGAATTAAACATTATTTTTAAAATATCCTTGATAGTGTCTTCTATGCCACTTCTGGCATTAAAATCATCAGTGGCAATATGCTATTACCTAATCTCTTCTACAATTATGTCTCTAGTGCTCTATAGGTCACACACACACTCCATTGTGAATCATCTGAACTCAAGTAAGGAATCTTCCACACATAAATACATAGAAAGGTACACCACGGATGCAATTTTGCTAAACTAAATACTGACATCAAGAAAGAAATCCACGTGCTGTCATGGAGGATATTCCATTTAAAGTCCAAAGAGAAGAAGACTTTTTTCTCAATAAAAAGGTTCTCCAGATGCTCCTGTTTGTGGATAATTTGGACCCGATTGCATGAAGTCTCTTCCTTGAGTTTCAGGTTCATTGAAAGAGATTCGTTCACCAATCCCCTACAGAAAAAGCAAGAAAGATTATGGCATACAGTTTGGAAGACAACCCAGTGAATTGGTCCATGAATATATTTAAGAGTAGGGTAAAGGTTGGGGGATGAATTCTAATTCTGCCACTACCTAATTGTATGACTTTGGGGAGACTTTACTTCAGTTTCTATATCCATAAAACTATGAAACTGGACTAGATAATTTCTAAGGTTACTTCTGATTCTGAAAGTTTATGAGTCTATATCTTGGACTGACATCGCAGGTAGACAATGCAATCATCCCATAACTGAATTAGAAGGAGATATCAGGCTAGATTGTATTTGGGGAATTGTACAGTATAGCCCACTATCCTAAGTTACTCACTGCTATGAAACAAAGCAAGAACTAAAAGAAATATATTTTTGAGTGTTCCCTCAGTGATACTATGTGATTGAAAATGATGGATTGGGGGCAGCTAGGTGGTTCAGTAGATAGAGCAACAGCACTGAAGTCAGGCAGATCTGAGTTCAAAATTGGCCCCAGATACTAGCTGTGTGACTCTGGGGAAATCATTTAACCCCAAAAAACAGAAAAAGAGAGAAAATAATGGATCAGCACAATCTTAAAAGAATGACCCAGTTATATACTCAGAAAGAAATAAACTCTGGTTTACTTTAGATTGATATTCTATGGGGAGACAAAATCCCAAGTTCAAAAAAAAAGAGCCTAATGCTGCCAAAGAGAGGTGAGAGAGAGAGAGAGACAGAGACAGAGACAGAGAGAGAGACAGGGAGAGAGAGAGACAGAGAGAGAGTATAACATTTGAGTATGATTATCAAAGTCCTTTTTACACATATTATGGCATTGAATTCTCACAACCCTGGGAGGTAAATGCAATTATTATCTCCATTTTGCAGGTGAAGAAACTGAACCTGAGAGAGTTGACTTGAACAGGATTGCACAACTAGTATCTTATGATGGGATTTGAACTTCGATCTTCCTTAGCCCAGACCCAGCACTCTATCCACTGTGCCACTTAGCTGCAAAAGTGATCTTAAAGACTAACTTCCAAGTTACCATCCGGATAATGGTCAGGTGGCATGATAACAGATCATCCAGAAGAGGAAGAATCTGTAGTTTCATAACATGAGGAATTCCCTTCATAGATGTAGATCACAACCTTATTAACATGACTAAATAGACAATTCCAAGGAACTTTTCCTGAAGCACACAAAGGCCCAGGTTCACCCAGCTAGAAAGTATTATAGGTGATATCTAAACCCAAGCCTTCCATTTGCCCAGCACACTAGCCCACTCCTGCTTCCAGAAAAACAGAATCAATCAAAAATGATCTATCCAATGGCTACCTTTAGCTTGCACAGCTTAAGTCTGCCTCTGTCAGGCTACAGACATTGAGAATGGCAGTGGCATTTTCCTCTTGCTACTGGTAACAGTGGAAGAGCAGCTTGGAGATGCATGGCACAAAACCCTCCAGTGCCCACACAGTGGGTAGTGGAGGTGAACATTTCTGACCCAATGTTCCTCATTATGTCCATACAATACCAAGATGCCAGGTGAGATCATGGGAGTCCTTTGTGTTTGATTTCATTGACGGTTTTAAGTGCCAAGGGCAGAAGGAAGACCTTCTGGAATAGGGCAGGAATGGAGTGTGTCCTCTTTGACAGATGATTCCTGTGGCTGTTTGTAAAGAATTTGTTAGTAGCTGCAGAATCTTCTGTATGCCTAAGGTATATGGAAGGCATTTGGAAAGCAGCAGGCAGAGTTCACTCCTGGCTCAGTCCTGGAAGATAGCAAAGGCATGGTAGGACCATGGCCAACAGGAGACCTTCTGTTCATCCAATACTAGGATAGTAATTTGGGAATAAAATTCAGGGCCATTCCTGAGGCTCTCTTTCAGTTACAAACTGACAATGTTTGATGCTAATATGAATTTTCTCTCAATTGGAAATGCCCCCTTTTTTCATCTTCTCTCTAAAGCTAACTTTTCTGATTTGCATCATCAAAAGAGCAGAAAAAAATCTTAACTGGGGAAAAAGTTTATTTATGTGTCCCTGAAATTTACAATAGGCAAAGTTCTCCTTAATTTCATTTTCAAGACACCACAGTTGAAAAGAAGTTTCAACAGATGAATTTTGTGATAAAAGAATAAATCGGTTTTTTGCAATATAAAAAGTAAGTTCAAAATAAAAGAAAAGTAGACAATCGGGAAATTTTTCATTAACGGCTTAGTTGGTGGAAGTGTTTGCATTTCTGTTTTGTTTTGTTTTTGGGGTCTATATTTATTATTATAATGCAGGGAACAGATAATAGCATACATTTATATGGTACTTTGAGATGTGTAATTCCTTTCCCTGTGAGGTAAATATTGCGAGTTTTGTTGCATTAATGTCATTTTTGTCGTGTCTGACTCTTTGTGAGCCCATTTTGTGTTTTCTTGGCAAAGATGATGAAGTGATTTATTATTTGTTACTATATTATATAAGCGCAAAGGAGAGGTAGAGAGAATGGATGGCTTGCCCAAAAATCACAAAGGTAACAGGTAGCAGAACCAGGATTGGAACCCAGGTTCTCTAACCCCAAATCCAGTGGTCAAGTCCCTCTAGAATATCACCACCCAATTCTCCAACTGACACTAATTGATACCTCCCATTTGATAAAATTGCAAATAGCAAACCTATCCAAAAATATTGGGGTTTGTCAATCATATAAGAAATGCACATTAAATATAAAGAGTTACACAATTTAAAGGAGCAGAACCTAAAAAACCAAGCATAATGAATACAATAATATGAACAGAGTGTCACTGAAATGAAACCAAACTTCTGGTAACTGAAAAACCAGGGATGGCCCTGGAAAACAAAAAATGAGGGAGGCAGAAGGGAGGCAACAAACGTATTCAGCACCTACTGTATTGGGCCCTGTTCTAAGCTCTTTACAAATATATCTCATTGGATCCTCACAACAACTCTAAAAAGAAGGTGCTATTACTATCCCCATTCTACAGTTGAAGAAACTGAGGCAGAGAGAGGTTAAGTAATGTAACCAGGCTAGGAAGTATCAAAGGCTGGATTCCTGACTCCAGGCCCAGCTCCCTCTCACCAGCTAATAATAAAATAGACCTCCCTCTTCATTAAGATATACAAGATTCCATGAAGGATTTAATGTTGCTAAACAAATATCAATAGCAATTTAGAAATCAATAAAGGAGATAATATGCCCAGAGGGAAAGCAGACTATGGGGGAGAATGCTGTATATGTTGTCAGACGCAGACACTAAATTGAGTGTTTTTGCTTAATTGTTTTGCTTTGATACAAATCAAGGATCAGTCTGGAAGGTGTGTTAGTTTTTAAGAGAAATGATGACTATGTAAAGACCAAAGCCATCAAAAACACATTTTAAAACAAATTCATAATTAAGCGACTGGAGAAAAATAAATAAAAATGCTAATGTGAACAGTGGGGAAAGAGGTACATTGATCCACTGGTACCAAATGCTATATCTTTCATGACAGCGAGCTGGAACCACATGGCAAGATTATGAAACTGCTTGTGGCTTTTGACCTGGTAATTCCACTATTGGGAATAGACACAAATGAGTTAATTAAAGAGAAAAAGCCTGTGTGATAAACAATGGCCCAAGGCTGGCAACTAACATACACAAAGGTCAGGAGTTACAGCGCTGTCCCGTTGTTAAAGAGCATTGTACCGCTCTGCTAAATGATAAATATGAGGAATATACAGAAATATGAATTCATGTAAAGAAGACGTGAATTTTAGCATATGCACTAAACACACCCATCTAAAATGGATGCACATATAGAATCTACAATAATGAAGACTAGAAAGGAACGTAGACTGAGTTACTTAAAAATTACCATTGACACTGATAAGTATAAGATTACAAACTCTTCTAGAGCTATATTCTTCTTCCGCCGTTTCCAACTCTCGGTGACCCCACTTGAGGTTTTCCTAGCCAAGATAATTTGCCATTTCCTTCTTCAGATCATTTTTACACATAAGGAACTGAGGCAAACAGGATTAAGAGACTTGCCCAGGTCACACAGCTAGTAAGTGTCTAAGGTCACATTTGAACTCAGGTCTTCCTGACTCCAAGGTTTGGCCCTCTAACCAGCTAGCTCCCCTGAATGATGTTCTTAGTATATAGTAAAATACTTTATAGTTAGAATCCACTTAATGTTTGCTGATTGTTTATATATTCACATGTTTTTATTAGTTGATCCTTAACCACAAAACAAAAGGAAACCCCCCAAAATAAATTTTGGAGCTATTTGTTTTCTTTTTGCTGGGCATATATAAGCTGGAAGCTTAAATTCCCTCCTTTTAGTAAAGGAAAAGATTCCAGACATTCTCCAAGTTCTCACCTGGCTTAAGAGGTCTCTCCACAAATTGTACACTAAGACTTGCTAAAGAGAAGAGAATCTTAGAAGCAATTGAATGAATGATGTGCACAGATCAAAAACAAGAGGAAAATGCATGGTTCATCTTTTCTGATTGATGGGAGTTTCAAAAATAGACTTGACAGGGAAGGATCAGCATCATGTAAGTTTCTTTCTGAACTGTGATAAATCTACTACTCTTTGACAGGTGATGCTTACTGAAATGGATAATGGGTTATGACAAGGCCTTTGCCAACTAACTCTCATTTATCAAGAGGACTTAGAAAATTGCCACAAACGTTCTTTGCAATACTAAGGCCCTTAGTATCAAAATTCCAACATGTGACTTGGAAATATTCCATCTCCTTTCTATAGGTCTATACAGAACTAAAATCGATTCTACCAAGAAGGCAGAACCAATATCGGTGCAGGGCTGAGTTTTGTTGGGGTTGGGGCTGGTTCAGTTTGGTTTTTGTTTTGGTTAGCATGGCATCTTTCAGAGTAAAAACACAGTAATTGATTCTGAAGCATTTTTACACGTGCCCAGGTGCCAGACACTCTTCCAGGAGCTAAAGAAAGACAAAAGTGAGAAAGATGAGGCCCTCAAGAAGCTGGTGTTCTATCAGGGAGATAAAACACATACACAACTGCATGTATGCAAGGTAAATTTTTGTAGGGGAGCACACTGCAGCTGCTGTTGCTACTGGGTTTTTTCAGTCGTATCTGACCCCTTGGGAGCTCATGTGGGGTTTTCTTGGCAAAGTGATTTGTCATTTCCTTCTCCAGCCCATTTTACAGATGAGGAACCTGAGGCAAACAGGTTAAGTGACTTGTCCAGGGTCACACAGCTAGGAAGTGTCTGAGGCCAGATTGAACTCAGGAAGATGAGTCTTCCCGACTCCAGAGTCAGTGCTCTATCCACTGTACCACCTAGCTGCCCCTTAGGGGAACACTGGCATCTATCACATTGATTCCCAGCATTGTCACTAGAGACATGTCATTCAGTTTGGTCATTCAAATCCACATTAGCCCACTACCGCAACTTCTCAAACCTGTGAAAAAAAAGAAAGGGGGTATAAGGAGCAATGAATTATCAAATTGTAACCATTCCAAAGCTTGGCTCTGTGCTTGACACATAATAGGGATTTCATAAAAGCTTGTTGACTTGACTGAGTCTCAGTTCCCTCATCTATAAAATAGATACAGGTGAGCACCTACCTCACAGGACTATCATGAGGCTCAATAATATAACAGATGTATAGCTCTTTGCAAACTTCAAGCACTATATAAGTAGGAGGGGTTATTATTACTGTCACGATTCTTTCCCTAACACCATCATCATCTGTTTGGTCCCTGTGGACCACCCTCAAGGACCAATGCCTGGGTTCTCTAAGCTTTCCAAGTGAAGGTCCAAACCGTGCCTTGAAATGTTCTGATGATCTTTTTTCTACTTGGCTCCAGAAAGGAGAATGAGAAACAATGGGTGAAGGCTGAAAAAAAAAAAACTCGGGCTTCATGGAAACTCACATGTTGTCAGAGGACCATTGTGGGACTCCATAGCATTTCCCAGCCCAGAAGGGAGCTATGGAGCTATGATACATTCTGCAGGAGATGGAAGAGATGTTTTCTCCAGCCATGGGAATTGAAATCCTGTGTGTGCATGTGTGTGTATGAGTGTGTGTGTGTGTGTGTGTATGTGCGCGTGTGTGTGTGTGAAGAAAGAGACAGGGAGACAGAGAGACAGAGACAGAGAGTCAGAGATAGTGAGAGAGCCAGACAGAGACAGTCAGAAAGAGAGTCAGAAAGTCAGAGACAGAGTTATACCTGTGTTTGCCCACATTTCTTTAAGTTGTGCCTTCTCAAGTATAAAGTTTATGTGCAATCACAAGTACAGTCTTGCCTGTATTGTAGTTGGAGTCCAGGGAGAGTGAATTTGCAAAAGCCAGTATCTGAATATGGAGAATCTACCCATCTCAGAAGCCTCATTTGCAGCCTGGCAACAAAAGATTGCCTGGGGCTTTGGTGAACTGTTATGATTTCATTAATAATTTGTGGTTTTATACAAACCTGGTTCCCAAAAAACAAAGTTTAAATAGAATCCAAGGTTTTTCTTTTGCCTCTGAGCTGTCATCATTTCCAACCACAGAGCATGCCTGAGACTGAGGCAAATTCTGAACTTTACAAGAGAAGGGAGTGGACACAAAAGGCAGGATAAAGAGTAGTGGCCAAAGAAAAAGCCCCACCCAGAGTCAAGCCTCATGGACAGACAGATATGGGCTGGAAGCTTTTCTTTCCATCATTTTCTGAATGAATGGATCAAGGCTTCCTCTGCCAATGAAACCCTGCTCTCCACAAGAGCATCTAAGTACATAAAGAAAGACATTCTAATAAACAGATCTTTCCAAAAGAGGAATAGTCTGTCATGGGAGGAAATGGGTTCACCTTCATTAGAAACCTTTAAGCAATATCTAGCAGGTGTACATAATAAGGATTCTTTATCTGGTGTGGGTTAGACTAGATCAGCAGTTCTTAATCTTTTTTGTGTCATGGACCCCTCTGGCAGTCTGGTGATGCATATGGAGGAGTCTTTTTCAAAATAATGCTTTCAAATATACAGAATAAATGTATTCTGTTGCAAAGAAAGGAACATGTTCTAAAATAAGGAAAATGTTTATTTTTATAAACATTTTATGCATTTTAATATTTAACATTTTAATAATTTTTCAGCAAGGTCATGGACTCCAGTTTAAGAACCCCTAAACTAGGAAGTTTCAGCTGACGTCAAACTTAAATTTGTCCCTTTGTAACTTCTACCCATTGCTCCTGACTCTGCTTTCTGAAGTCAAGTAAAATCAATCTCACTTTCTTCTACATGATAGCAATCTCAATATTTGAATACAACTATCGTGCTTTACCCTCCTCAATTCTTTACATCTCTAGATTATATTTCTCCAGTTCTTTCAACCAATTCTCATATGGCATGAGCTCAAGACTTGGTCTTCAGGGTCTATTCCATTCAAGATATAGAATGGACTTTCTTTCCAAGAGTTTTCTTGAGGGCATGGACTGTCTTTTACCAGAGATTGGCACAGTGTCTGGCACATATAGCAATTTAATAAATGCTTATTGATTTGCTAGAGAAATCAGTTTATATACTGCATTCCCCAATACACAGTATGATTCTCTTAAGGGAAAGGTTCCCAGATAATTTGTTGTACAAGATTAACAGTAGTACTTCTCTCAGGAATATCCCTCTGCATTTCTATGTCTCAGGACCTTAAAATCCAGTCCAACATATGCAAGCTTATGTGACCAACAACCAGAGAAACTGCCCCAGAACAGTTTATAAAATGCTTTCTATCTCATTTAAGGAAATTATCAATCTCCATAGAAGCAGTACGAGGGGACCATAATGCATAGAGAACTGGGACCTAGGTTCAATTCCTGCCTCTAATGTACATTATCTATATAATCCCAGGCAAATCATTTAACCTCCTAGTACTTCAGGCAACTTCAACTCTCCAAGACTATAAGTTTCAGAAAGAGTGCCAGCCACCATTGGATGAGGAAGTTTCTTCACTTGGGAATCCCTATAGTAGTAAAATCAAGATCCAGTCCCAATCCCTAAGTGTTTCTATGCCTGTAGAACACCAGAGCTTATGGATACAGTGAAGGAGAGACTCTGGTCACAACTCCAGAGTGGAAAAGAGTGCAAGGAGAATAGTAAATACAGCCTTGGAAAAATTGAAAACTTATGAACTCCTAGAACTAACTATGAAAACAGCTACACAAATAAAAAAATCTCAAAGCTTAGAACAGTGTCCCCTCCATTGTAGGAGCAAAGCTCAACTTTAACATCAAGTTAAAAGTCAAGAAATAGTCTGAAAAAGGAGCAAACAAAAAAATATTTACTTGACCATAAAAAGTTACAATGGTGACAGAAGAAGACAAAAAAGTCAAAACTGCTACACCCAAAACCTCAAAGAAAAATGTGAATTAGTCTCAGACCCCCGAAAAAATTCTTAGAGGAGCTCAGAAACAGTTTGAAAAATCAAATAAGAGAGGTAGAGGAAAATTGGGGAAATAAATGACAGTGATGCAAGAAAATAATGAAAAAAGATACGAAGAAAAAAACACCTTAAAAAGCCAGAATAGTCCAAATGATAAAAAAGACACAAAAATCCACTGAAAAGAAGACCTCCTTAAAAAGCAGAAGTGGCCACATTGAAAAAGATGTACAAAAATTCACTGAAGAAGAGAGCTCTTTAAAAAGTAGAATTGACCAAATGGAAAAGGAGACACAAAAGCCCACTGAATAAAATAATTCCTTAAAGATTAGAACTGGGCAAGTAGGAGTTAATGACTCTGTGAGACATGAAGAAACAATAAAACAAAATCAAAAGCATGAAAAAATAGAAGAAAATGTGAAATATCTCATTAGAAAAATAAATAACCTGGAAAATAGATTGAGGAGAGATAATTTTAAAATCCTTGGACTACCTGAAAGCCATGATCAAAAAAAAAAGAAGCTATAAATCATTATTAAAGAAATTATCCAGGGAAACTGCCCTGATATTCTAGAACCAAAAAGTAAAATGGAAATTGAAAGAATCCACTAATCACCTCCTGAAAGAGATCCAAAAATAAAAATTCCCAGGAATATCATAGCCAAATTCCAGAGTTCCTAGGTAAAGGAGAAAATATTGCAAGTAGCTCTTGCTGTTGCTTAGTCACTTCAGTCATATCCAACTCTTCATGACCTATTTGGGTTTTTTGGTAAAGATACTGGAGTCATTTGCCATTTCCTTCTCCAGCTTATTTTATAGATAAGGAACTAAGGCAGGACTAAGTGACCTAACCAGGATCACACAGTAAGTTTCTGAGGCCAGATTTGAACTCATAAAGATGATTCTTCCTGAATTCAAGCCCAGGACTCTATGTGACATGCCACTTAACAGCCTTTGCAAGCAGTCAGGGAAAAAATTCAAATGCATGGAGCCACAGTCAGGATAATACAAGATTTAGACACTTCCACAGTAAAGGATCAGAGGGCTTGGAACATGACATTCTGGTGGGTAAAGGAGCTAGGATTACAACCACGAATCACCTACCCAGCAAAATAATATAATCATTCAAGGGAGAAATGGACATTCAATGAAATATAAGACTTTCAAGCATTCCTAATAAAAAAGACCAGAGCCGAATTTTTTTTAAAATGGCTTTCAAACACAAGACTCAAAAGAAGCATAAAAAAAGTAAACAGGAAAGAGAAATCACAAGGGATTCAATAAGGTTAAACTGTTTACATTCCTGCATTGGAAGATATTTGTAACTCCTAGGAACTCTCTTATTATGAGAGCACTCAGAAGGAGTACGCATTGTGGACATGGGAATGATTTGAATATGTAGATATGATTTCAAAAAATAAAATTAAGGGGTCATAAAGAGGAATGCACTGGGAGGAGAGGAAAGGGAGAGGTAGAATTATCTCATATAAAAAGAGGTACAAAAGAACTTTAATTTAAAAAAAGAAATGATGAGTAGAATTCTCTCAGAAAAACCTGGAAAGACTTACCTGAAGTGAACCAAAGCAAAATGAGAAGAACCAGAAGAACATTGTATGCAATAACAGAAGTATTGTATAATGATCAATTGTGAATGACTTAGCTATTCACAGCAAAACAATTATCCAAAGTAAATCTGAAGAGCTTATAATGAGAAATGCTCTCCATCTCTGAAGAAAGAAGTGAGGGAATCTGAAGGGAGATCAAAATATACTACCTTTTTATTTTACTTATTATTCTTGAGGTTTTTTTTTTGCTCTGTGTTTTCTTTCACCACATGACTAATTAGGAAATCTGTTTTGCATGATTGCACATGTATAGCCTTTATCAAATTGCTTGCCTTCTCAATGAAGGAGGATGGGAGGGACAGGGTAAATTTGGAACTCAAAGGTTTAAAAAAACAAATGTTCAAAATTGTTTTTACATGTAATTGGGAAGAAGTAAAATATTAATTTAGAAAAAGTAATTCACCCCAAGGCATTGTGAGCTCTCTCTCCACAATGCCATATTACTTTCTTCATTGGGACAATATTAATGTTCAATATGTGTGTGTGTATGTGTGTGTGTGCATGTGTTAGAAGAAAGTAGCATAGAATCTTTGTAAATGTTGTATATTTTCTCAAATTTGATCTAGTTCACTCTTGTCCTTTTCAATTTATAGCCCAGTTCATTAGTCCTAAAGTGTCAGTCCAAGATTTGCTTACTATTGAATGAAATCAATGAACTGTCCTTTCAATTACATGTCAACATCTTGACATTCACTGTATGTTTACATTTTCTTTTAAGTGACTATGAATCCCACTGACAAGGCACTGCAATGCCAAGCACCTTCCTTCTCAGAATATTATTGAATACATTGGCCTCAGAACTTCACAGCTAAAAGACTTTATTGATCATCTAATACAATCTCCTTATTTTACAGATAAGGAAATTGAGACCCAAATAGGGGATGTGATTTGTCCAAAGTCACACAGACAGCAGAACTATGATCTGACTTAATTGGGACATAAGCCAAGATTTTTAGACTCATTTTCCCCTATTGCTTTTTGTTTTCTTTTTTATAGCATAATACTACTCATAAACTTTTCTCCTTAACTTGTAAGGTTTTGCCAATGAACTTGTACTCTCAACTACTATTGCTTTTGGCTTTCATGTCTCTCTATTTAGCAAAGTGGCAAAGAATTTGTTTGCTACGGAAGTTTAAGGGACTCTTGTGACTGTTTTACAGCATTTAAATTTCTCAAAGAATAGCCTTTCTTAACTTTTATTAATTTTTTTTCATTTCTCAGAATCAACAGAGTTTTTTAGAAGATTGAATTGGCACTCTTGCAATTCCATTCAGTATCTTTTTCTTTACTTAATCCAATCTACTTTCCAATTTTGTACTAATTTTCTCTCTGCTCTAATGAATCAAAGTACTGACTACATGTAGACAGTGTGTCCTAAAATGGATTCCCACACAATTTCCATCAAGTTATCATAGTTAATTTCAGTTCCTGTGATGTTGCTCATGCTCAAAATCCACAACGCCTTCTGACTACTTTTGAAGAAAACATTCATGCTATAGATAGTGAAATATCTGAGTAAAAGACCAACCTTTGGCTTCTTTCATTTCTTAATCACAAAAGGCATTTCTCAAAATATATTTTGACCATTCTTCACTGTGACCACATTCCTTCTGAAGTCGCGATATAGTCAGGTTTGTGTTGATTGGGAGAATATGATCAGGTTCCTTTTGCATCTGTTTATTTATATCCTCTGTAACAAATGTTAATATATGAGCTACAACTGTCCCCTTGAAGGTCTCCTCACCTCTACTAATCACATGATCCCATGAATTTCTGTTTCTTGTTGCCACTGGAGGTACAATAAAATAAACTCTTCCAGTACCTGTATTTGCCTCTGCAAGGTGACTCTTTGAGTCATCCTACCACTAAGCAGCAACTTCTATTACCAACTTTCATTAGTTGCAAGAATATAGATACTGATGCATTTCTAGTATCACATTCAGAATTTTGTTTCATTTTGATTTTTGGTCCAAACATCTGATTTGATTGGTGTAGGAAGATCTCAGGGAGGAAATTTCTTCTATCAGTGCAAATCCGTACCTTCATTGAAACTTATAATTATGCAGAGAATTACAGCACAATTCTCAAGTATACTAAAAGGTTCACTGACTTGCCCGGTCAGACAGCCAGTATGTATAAAAGAACTGATTCGGAGTTTCCACTTTTGTTTGTATTTGTATCCCCAGAACTTTAGCACAGTGACTACCACTACTGTGGTAAGAACACAACAAATGCTTTAATCTATCTACCTATCTATATACATATATTTTTCTACATTTCTATGTAGCTAGCTATCTTTCTGTCTGAATCTCTATTTGATCCATCATGCAAATAGTTAAATTAATATTTCAGAATAAATTATGAAAAGGGTATGAACTTCTTTAATTCCTTTTCCTGCTATTCTGATGCTGTCACAGAAAGCCAAAGGGGCCAGAGTAGGGGGGTATTTTACTTTTATATCTTTTGAGAAGCAATACGACATATTTGGCACATAGTATGTGCTTAATGAATGTTTATTAAATTAAATTGATAGAGAGGTGGGGGTCAGGGAAATCTGAATTGAAATCCAATCTCTGACATATACTGTTTGAATGATTTAAGGCTAAAAGTTTCAGAGGTAGTGCCAATCTATATTCCATGGAGAAAGCTTCCCCTCTGGAAGTTCTCTATACTAGTGAGATCACATCTTGCTTCCCCCAAAATTTTCCTTGTAGGTCTCAGTGGTTCATGTCGTCACTTGCTGGTGAGGACACAGAATGGTTACGTTGAAAATACTAGGGTCTCAGGCTGGAGCTTTTTTAGCTCGCTTTCTACAGGTGCCCTCCTACCAAGTGCTCTCTCTCATAAAACCAAACACGAAATGCCTCAGAAGCGTGGCACGTTATGCTCAGCTTGAGGCCTGATGCAGAGAAGAGCCCGTTTATACTTGGAAAGCTCTCTGTGAAGATGATGGTGCTTTCTAAGTGTGGTTCATGAGGGGCAGGTAGCAGCAGTAGTAGCAGCAGTGAAAACAGCAGCAGCAACAGTAGCAGTAGCAGTAGCAGTAGTAGTAGTAGTAGTAATAGTAGTAGTAGTGTAGTAGCAGTAGTAGTAGTGTAGTAGTAGTAGTAGTAGTAGTAGCAGTAGTAGTAGTAGTAGTAGTAGCAGTAGTAGTAGTAGTAGTAGTAGTAGTAGTAGTAGTAGTAGTAGTAGTAGTAGTAGCAGTGAATTATTTCCTATTTAACCTGTATATAGTTTATTTGTTTGGTAGTTGTCTCTTCCAACAGATTACGAGCTACTTGAGGGCAGGGACTGTCTTTTGCCTACAGTTTTGTATCCCCAGCGGTTAGCTTTGTGCCTAGCACATAATGGGTGCTTAATAAAATGTTTCCTGACTAACTAGACAGCTGTAAATATCAGCTAAGAAAATAGGATCTGCCTTTTCAAAAGTTTACACTCTAATTCCAAAACAGGTCTTCAGGTCTCAGATGACACCACCTTAATCATCATTCCAGAGTTTTCTTTTCCCAGGACATGAGACAGGAATATTTTGTCCTCAAAAAACAAAATTAGACTCAGATTTTTTGAGTGTTACAGCATTTCTGGACTACATCTGGACTCTAGTCAAGAAATGGCTACATTCCTCTATGCATAGAAGCAATTTTAATATAAATGACCTAAGCCTAAAAACAGCCTCTTGTGTGTGTGTGTGTGTGTGTGTGTGTGTGTGTGTGTGTGTGTGTGTGTACATATATTTCTAAAGAGTTTCGGAATCCGGTTGTGAGGGAATGTGGCATAAATGAGAATAGCTAGACTTAAGAAGCTGAGAAAGACAGACTATCACAACAATGACTGAATTTCTTCATTCATAAAGGTAAAAGGATAAGGACTGGGCCGATGATTTCATTGATATAAGGATTCCTGGCTAAGGAAATTGCTCCTACTAATGCAGGTCAGCACCCTTTGTCCAACTTAGCCGCCCAGAAGTCTTATATGTCATGTGACTTTCTCAGGGTTATATAGGTGATATGTGTCCAATGCAGAACTTGAACCCAGGGTTTCCTAACCCCCTAAGCTTGCTTTCTATCCACCACACCACAATGGAAAGTAAAAAAAAAAACAACCGCAAATGACCTCCTGCTATGAAGAATAAATTATTCTCCTTTACTTTGGCATTTCAAATCCCTGAAATTATTCTTTCTAGATATTTGCATCCAGTAGGAATTTGAAGTCTGTTTCACTTGAGTTCACATGTAGAGTGGATATCATATTGTTTGCTTCTCAGTGGGTAGGGAAAGGGTGAAGGGAGGGAGAGAAGTTATAACTTGAAATTTTTAATAAATGTTAAAAAGTTATTAATTAAAAAAAGAAGCTTGAAGTTTGCCATCTTAGAGCAATCAGGTGTCTTCCGATGATGATGGGATTGTCCTTTAGGGTTTAGGAGTGGGTATTGACCAGGGTTGGGGAACTTGGGACCTCAAGGCCACATGTGGCCTTCTAGGTTTTGGGCGCAGCCTTTTGACTGAGTCCAAGTTTTCTGGAACAAATCCTTTTATTAAGGGGATTTGTTCTGTGAAGCTTGGATTCAGTCAAAGGGTTGCATTTGAGGACCTAGAAGGCAACATGTGACCTTGAGGCCACAGGTTCCCCACCCCTGGTTAACTGTCAGGGAAAGTTCATCTCTATTTAAGTACCTAGAAGAACCATGAAATGTCATTGATGAGGGATCCACCACCACCCATAGCTAAGGTAAATACTGCCAGAGAAGGCATTTTAGAAAAGGGACAGAGATGTTATTTATGGCAACCAACAGCAGTATTTTCTACCAGTGCAACTACAAAATCACTCGAGAGACAAAATAGAAATTCAGAGAAGGAAACAACAGATGCCCTAAAATGTCTTTGGATTTTGGATGCATGCCTAGAATCCGGGGGGACTAACCAAGAAAATAACAGGAAGAAAAACTCACATTAGTCATTGTTGACTAACATTTTATTCATTCTTTGAAGGTTCCAAAACACTTTCTTTATAATAACTCCATGAGCTAGGCTGTATATATGTACGTATGGTTGTTCCCATTTTGCATTTGAGGAAAAACATGGCCGTGGTCATGGAGATAGTAGTAAATAGCAAGATTAGGTTTGAATCTGAGACTGTTGACTACAAGGCCAGTCCTCTCTCCACTAAATCCCTCTGCTCTAAATTTATGTGGACATCAATTTATCCAAATGTAAAAAAGTAATAGTGGTGCTATGCCACCAGTTGAAATGCCCATATGGAGCCATCTCCATGAAACAGAAACCATTGAAACCCTTGAGAAAAGATAAGCATTTAAGTGATGCTGGTGACATCAAAAGCAGCCTTCTAAGGTATTCCAAAAAAAATGCCTTTTTCCTGGAGTTGAACTGGCCTCAAATAGAATAAGGAATGGAAAATCAGCCTCCCTCCTGAAAAAAAAATGACCTCTTCTGAAGCCTTTCCAGAAGGGCCTATGCCCAGCTTCGATTGGTTATATTAGCAGTCAGACCCAGTAGACTTTTCTCCAGCAGTTCCTTCAGCTAATTTAAAAATATATATATATTTGGAGAGGACTAAAAAGTAAAACTAAGTCATGGTCTCTCTCCTGAATGTCATTTCCATGTCACCAGCTGCCTATTATATGTGATGAAGGGATTCCATAGGCGTTTCAAACTCAACATGTCCAAAACACAACTCATTCTCTTCCCTCATTCCACCCACCCCTCACCCAACTGATGCTTCTTTCACATATCTCTTTTTATGTTAAGGGCAGCAGCATCCATCTAGTATCCCAAGTTCCCAACTGTGGAGTCAACTAAAGGTCCTCACTCTCCCTTACTCAATTATTCATTTGACTGTTATGTTTTATGACTTCAATCTCCACCATTTTTTATAGCCATGAAATTGACTTGTTGGTTTTTATTTTGAATTCATTATGTTTGTGTTTATCTTTGTACATTCTGTTTTCCCCGTTATAATGTCAACTCCTAGAGGTTAGGGACTATTTTATCTCAGTCTTTATGTTCTCTAGAACCTAACACATTCCCTAGAACATTTCAGATCCTTAAATGCTTGTGGATTGATTAATTAATTAGTTGATTGATTGAAAAATTGTGACAAGTGAGGTAGCCTGCAACTTGAGGAAATCCAGAAACACCTTCCCTGAGGGACCTTTGATTATCAGTAGATCATGCAATACTAGAAGTTCACTAACTGAATTATATCTCAAATTCTTTCTGATCATTTCCAGAGCCACTTAATAGGGTAGTTAAATGGCAAATTGGCTCTCTGTGTATTTGAGCAGAATTTTCTTTCTTCTACACCTTGGACTAGAATGTTCTGTTCTTAATGTTATATACATATATATGTATATATGTGTATATACATATATGTGTACATATATACATTATATACATATATATAAAACATAGAACACTATGTTATATAGAAATTCTAGGTTATACATGTATTTCATGTGTTTTGGTGGGGGGAGTGGTTTTGAAAAGATTTCCCAATGGAATATAAGAACCATAAGGGAAGGAATTGTTTCTTCTGTTTTTGGCTTAGCATTCTCAAGACCTGGCAAAGTGTCTGGCACATGGTGGTTGTTGTCCTTCGTCTTCAAAGAGGATCAAAATGACATCCCCATTGTAAAGTGAAATTTGTCTGACTGCAGCTCATCAGACCAATATGGGCTCAGAATGCTGTACCACAGGGCATATAATCCAGCACATAGCAAATGCTTAAATGCCATTGGATTGAATTGTATTGGAAAACTTTAAAGCAACTAGGAAGCGGCATGACACTGAGAGGGGTGGCAGGGCAAACAAACTGTAATCTACTGACGTAGATTTGAGTATCTGTTCTCCTATTTACCACCTGAATCACCTTCTACAAAAGGTAGATGGTACAGTGAGTGAGTGCAGTGTGTGGAACTCATATAGAAGTAGGGACCACTAATCCACTCAACAGAATCCCTGTGGATAGCATATCAATTTAGAAAATCATGTATCATATTGTATTCTTATTTTCTTTGTTAAATATATGCTGATTACTTTTTAATCTGGTTTAGGCTGTACTTGGGAGTGTTGCAGCCCATGTGGTTGACACGTCTGGTATAATGGATAAAAAGTTTGTCTTGGAACCAGGAAGACCTTGGTTCAAATCTTCCCTCCAATTAATGCTGGCTAGGTGACCCTGGGCAACTCACTTAACCTCTCAATGCCCTAGAAGTTTTCTAATACTATTAGTTATAGAGGGAGTTTCCTCATCTAAAAATTCCTTCTATCAGTGAACTTCCAGATCCAGTCTTGGCATTAGGTAAATCATTTAATATATCTGAGTTGCTGTTTCTTCATTTGTAGAATGAGAGGATTAAACTAGACAGTCTTCTGAGGTCTCTTCTAAGTCTGTCTCCTATGAGAAAAAGAAATGACAATACTTTAAAAGCATGGGTGTTGATTTTTGCCCATCAGAAATGGGGAGGATGACTTCTTTCTTTTCATTTCTTTCCCCTGATGTGTTTTATCACATTGTATTCTTCCTTTCAAAATTTCACCTTTATCCTCTTCTGCCCTGGTAGCTTTTTTTCGCATTGAGCACCATTAATGGAACTGGGCTGCTCAGGGATTTTTTCATTCTTTCCTGTCATTTCCCTGATTTCAAAGATCTGAACAGATCTAGCTAATTATACCAAGCATTAAAAGGGATTCAGAGAACACTTTTATCATGAGCCTGCTTGAGTTACTCTTCCTGCGCCCACTCCCTTCCCTGTCTACATTCTCCACTCTCCATCTCTTTTGTCCATGCCTTCTTTCTTGCTTCATTCTCTTCTCTTCTTGCCCCATCTTTATCCTTTTTTATTTCTTCCCAGAACCTTTCTCACAACTATTTCCTTTTTTCTTCTGTATACCCATTCAAGACTGATCTTGCTCCATTGGATTTAAGATGCACTTAATTGCTTTAGGAACCAAATCCCAGTTCTTCCTTATGAAAATGTGTGGCCCTAGACAAGTCACTTCACCTCCCCAGGTCTCAGTTTTCTCGTCTGTACAACACTGGGGGAGCGGGTTGGATTAAATAGTCACAGAGATCCTTTCCAACTCTAGAGCTGTGATCCCACCAAGTCCTTGTTGATATTATGTGTGATCATAATTCTCTACTTGTCTACATCTATTTCAGATAAAGAGATAGATCAACAGATGATGTAGAGATAGAGATATATAGATGTGTGTGTTTGCATGCATGCATCTGTATATATGTTTACATATGAGTACATATACTAGTACGTTTGTATGAATGTGCATGTACATGGGAGGAGGAGACTGTAAGAACAGGAACTATTTAAGAGGAGAACTTGGCAGGACAGAAATTAGAATATTAATCCACAGAAGCTACAGATCATTCAGTTCAGCCCAACCACTCAGTAGTGAAACATCCTCTGAATCCAAACCAAATGCAAACCACTTTCATCCTTTTTAGCTCCCTAGCTCCAGTGTCTTTTTCTGGTTTGAAAGTTCAAGTCAATTCAGCAGCTTTTTATTGAGTCTCTGTGACATTAGGAAATGCATGAGCCCCAGTGAGGAACAGAAAAAAAACATGAACTCTGATCCTGCCCTCATTTTTTAAAGTTTTTATGCCATATATATGACTGCACATAATTATCATAGATTTGTGAAGATTGAAAATGGATCCAGAGATTGCCCACAAATCCCAACAAACTGCTATGTTATGAAATCCATGGCTAGAGCTCAAACAAAACCAAAAGCACATTTATATAGATATATAGATATATATTCAAAGCTCTTGACCTCCTCCTTAAAGATGAGCCACAGCTTCCAAACTGACCCTAGTGGAAAACAGAAGCAGAATAAATCTTAGAATGGGCAGCATGAGATAGAATTTATGGAAAGACAAAAATCAGTTTGGGGCCAGACAATTCATTTCCCAGCCAGAGAACACACCTGCCCTTCTCCTTTGCTGGCCTCTTGCTTTAACAGCAGGGAAAATAAGCCATGGGCTGCCCTGTTCTAAGCCTAGGAGGAATCAGAACCAGAAAAAATAAATATAAGACAATGAACTTTAGGGCATGTTCATAAATTCTGCCTTTCATTTCTATTTAATTTTTGTTTAGCTTTTATGGAAATAGGCCTTTGCCTTGGGCATAGAGTGGGAGAGGGAGAATAAGGATAACAGTTCCAGACATCTGCTTATGTCTTTTGGGTCTACTAACCAGCCTCCTTACACCTTCCTCTCCTCCACATACTCTGAGATCCAGTAACATTGGCCTTCAAGCAGTTCCTCAGACAAGACACTCCATCTCCCAACAACAGAAATTTTCAGTGGCTGTTCCTCAGGCCTGGAATTCCTCCTTCTGCATCTTCCCCCATATTCTTGGAAGTCCCAACTAAAATTCTTCCTTCTAACAAGAAGCTTTGCCTCCCCACATGTACAAAAATATTTATAGAAGCTCTTTTTGTGGTAGCCAAGAACTGGAAATTGAGGGCATGCCCATCCATTGGGGAATGGCTAAATAAGTTGTGGTATATGAATGTAATGCAATACTATTGTGCTATAAGAAACGACAAATAGGCGGACTTCAGAAAAACCTGGAAAGACTTATATAAACTGATGATGAACGAAGTGAGCAAAACCAGGAGAGCACTGCACACAGTAACAGCCGTGGTGTGTGATGACTGACTTGGATAAACTTAACCCTTCTCAGAAATACAAGGACTTAAAACAATTCCAAAGCATTCATGATGGTAACTGCCATCCACATCCAGAGAAAGAACTATGAAGTTGGAATGCAGAGCAAAGCACATTATTTTCTTTTTTTTATTTTCTTTTGTTTTTCTTCTTCGTGGTTTCTCCCAGTTGTTATAATTCCATGAAACATAACTAATATGAAAATGTCTTTAATAGGAATGTATGTGTAGAGCCTATATCAGATTGCATGTCATTTTGGGGAGGGAGAAAATTTAAAACTTATGGAAGTGAATGTTGAAAATTAAAAATAAATAAATTAACTAATAAAAAGGAAACCTTTTCTCATTTCCCTTAATGTTAGTGCTCTCACTCTGTTGACTATCTAAATTTATCTTCTCTATATATCTTGTTTGTACGTAGCCTTTTCATGTTGTCTCCCTCATTTAGTCATGAATTTCCAAAGAGCAAGGGCTGTTCTACCTTTCTTGGTATCCCCTAGTTAGCAGCATGTCTGAGACATAGCAGGAGTTTAATAAATACTTGTTGACTTACTAATATAGAGGTAAGAAATAAAAATATATTAAAGAGACTAATCAGAAGACCTTGTAACAAATTTGCTGGGGGAAATAGCATTATTTGGGGTTCAATGATTCTTGACAGTTCTAAAAAGTGTACATTGGACAGAAATGGGCTAGACTGGGAAATATTGCTTCAAGATTTGTACAAAATGAGGCAAAATGAAGGAAGGAAAAGCAAAAGAACAATGCATATGATAACCACAATAATGGAAAAGGAAACAACATAAAAGGCATTAGTGTGGCATAGTAGAAAAGTTGCTTGAATTGGAATCAAGCAAAACCTAGGTTCAGATCTCACCTCAGACACTTACTGACTGTGCAATTCTAACCAAATCATATAACCTCTCTATGTCTCAGTTTCCTCACCTATTAAAGGAAAGAGTTGGGTTCTATGGTCTCTAAGTTCCCTTCCAGCTCAAAATCTATGAACTCTGAATTCAGATTGAATGCAATAACTGGTCTTGGTTCCAGAAGATCAATGATGAAACATTTCCCTACTCTCAGTAGAGAGGTGGTGGAATACAGTTACAGAAATTGTACAGGCTTTCAAATGTAAGGGTTTGTTTCACTCAATTCCCTTATTCTAGAGGAATCTTCAACATGAACTATACTGGGAAGAAGCAATGCTGGAAAAGATGAAAAGTAGTAATAAAGAATTTTGACATTGATTTTCAATGTATGATTTGAGGATGGAGAAATAACTAGCTTTCCTCTAATATAAAGAAGATTTTGGTTTCCCTCATTCAAACAGGATTAGTTCAAGATGACATATATCAGAGAAATCTTGATGCCATTAGAAAAGTATAGTTTCTGCCATGGTTTATCCACCAAACAACAAGAATTTAGTAACTGTGACAAACCCTGACTCAGGGAATACATGTAGGCGAGTGGTGGCCAAGGAAGGGAGTTTGGGTCTGAGTCAAGGAGGCTGAGGGAGTATGGGTATGAAGTGGATACATAGGCCAATTGATTAGTATACCTTTTCCAAAAGTCACATTAGTACAGATCTGAATATTGTTCCAAGTGTGATAGGACAGGTGGGTGGATGGATGGGATGTGAAACATAGCCTAGTCTAGGTTAGTTAGATATGGTGAGTGGGCTAGATAAATTGTCATTTAATTACCCACTAATCAAAACAACTCAGTCCTATTACAGGAGTTCCAAAACTGAGTCCCTAAGCAATTGGAGGTATGGTTTCTACAGGTATAGTCAGGTTCAGATGATATTGATCCAGGTAAAGAGAAATGATTGGGAGGATGGCAAGATGGACTACGTAGTAGACTGAATAGAGGGGGTACATGGATAGAATTCTAGGCCTGGAATCAAGAAGACATAAGTTCAAATCCAGCATCAAACACTTACTAAATGTATGACCCTGGGAAAGTCATTTAACCTCTACGTACCTCAGTTTCCTCATCTGTAAAGTGGAAATAATAACAGTATCTGCTTCCAAAGGTTGTTGTGAGAATGATACAAGATAAGGCTAGCTACTGATTTGTGTTATATTTGTGCCATTCACTCTGCAATATCTTTAACTCTTAGATTGTGTTTTTCCCCAGGATACAGTAGGCATTTAATAGATGTTGTTATAATTAGATTGATGTTTACGTATTGACTACTTTCATACTTGCTTTATTTTCAACCTTCCATTTCAATAGCTTGATCCATATGCTCTAATTCACTCTCTCTGAACCAAATCTGCTCCAAAGATTGTTAGTTCCTTAGTAATTCTTGACATTTAATGGATAGAAAATGAGTGCAACTTATTGGTAAAATAATAAGATATGGAATATGATGGAACAGATTCCTGGGAGCAAGGGATATTTTTGCCTTTTGTTATATCCCTAAGAGAACACTTTTGCTTTCCTTAAGCAAAGTAAATTATTGATTGAATGACGGGCTTCAAAAAATCATGAATTACCTGTTTCCAATTCATAATTACATTTGTCTTTTAAATATCAAGTCACATCCTTTCAGTCAAGTAAACTGGTCTATAGGGAAGCTTCCATTGGAAGACATCAGAATAGAATCCAATAAATTTTTGTAGAGTAGAATATTAGCTCCTTGAGGACAGGGGCTATTTCCTTATTTTTTGTCTTTTCCATCTCAAATACTCATGATAGTACCTTAGAAATTATTAAAGAGATATTTCTTAAATGTTTATTGAATTAAATTCTGTGTGGTAGATAGAAAAATTGATTTTTAATATTGGTCAATTTGGGCTCCTTTTATTATAGTAATAACTAATTAATTTAATCCATTGTTATTATAATCAGGGAGGCAGGGCAGCTGATTTGAAAGAAGGGGAACATCTCTCGCCACTAATCCTCACAAAAGACAAGATTATCAGCCTCTCTCACATGCAGAAACAATCACCCTGAGCCAAACCTTCTGTGCTGGGGCTCCTAAACTGGCCCTTCTGCTGGGACTGCAGAATTGAGCATGATGACCCTATATTGACAGAAAGAATGCCAGTGGGACTTCCTTAAGTTCCAGCAGTTCTAGCAAGTATGCTTCTATTTTTGTGTTTTCTGATTTTTTGTGGGGGGTGTGTGTGTGTGTGTGTGTGTGTGTGTGTGTGTGTGTGTGTGTGTGTGTCCCTGAGATCTTAGGCATAGAGTACACTCAAGGTCTGAGATAGAGAAGACTCTGTCACAAGATAAAGGACATCCTTGTCCTTGACAATACCTTGTTTCTAAGCCCTTTTTGATTCCTGTAAGACAGAGATTGCAGAACCATGACAAAATCATTACAGGAAACAGCTGTTAAAATTGACATTTTGTTTTCAAATTACCCCTTCCAATTTTAATGGACAGGGATAGATACAGTCAAAGTTACACCCAGACCACCAAGTACAGATGAAAAGTCTCTTCTATCTTAATAACTCCACACGAAGTGCAAGGAGAGGGAGAAGACATGAAATATACCTCACTTTATTTCCCAGTGGCCCAGTTAAAATCACTCTCATTAGTCAATAGACATATCTCTAAAGCTAGAAGGGACCCTAGAAGCCATCAAGTGTTTATTCTACGTATGAGGAAACGGGGGTTCAGAAAAGTCAAATGACCTGCCCCACATCTGAGGGTAGAACTTGACCATTGGTCTTACCGACTCCAAGTCCAGTGGTCCGTTTACTTTACTATATGGGCTTTCTGCATTAATTTTTGTAATCTCTTACTTATAAGTTGAGGCAAAGGGGCCCTCCATAATAATTAGCATTTATATAGTGTTTTAAGGCTTTCAAAGTGCTTTCCAAATATTACCTTATTTTGGCTTCACACTAACTCTGGGAGGTGGTGCTATTATTATCCCCATTTTACCCATGAGGAAACTCAGGCAGAAAGAGTTTAGTGACTTGCCCTAAGTCATACATCTAGTAAATGCATAAGGTTGGATGTGAATTCAATTCTTCCTGACCAGCACTCCATCGACTATGCTACCTAGTTGCCATGATGTGACTCAAAGCTCACGGTGAGGATCTGGAGGAACTGTGCTAATATTATCCCTCTTATAAAGAATTTAATCTCAGTATCACATCAACCTCCATAAAAGTCCTCTTTCTACTTTAGCATAGGCTAACCTGGCTTCTAGAAAGATAGACTGTACAGTGTAAACTCTGGTAGTCTTACCAAGCAAGGAAAATCCTCAAGTGTGGACCCAGTGATTAAGTATGTGTCTGTCATCCAGGAAGCAGCCTGGGGATGTACAGAAAAGCTCATTACCAGAAGACTGGCCACCAGAAAGGGAATTTTTTGGCCAAGGCAACGTACAAAACAGGGAGATGGAGGGAGGTACAATCTGCTTCATTGGACAACGTCCCCACCCTGACAAAAACATGAATCCTTCAAAGTATCAAAGAACAACGATAGAAGTCTTTGGCCTCAAGTGAAATGATTCATCTGGTCACGTCTTTCTTCCCAAGGCAGTTTTCCTCTTTGCACATACGCACCCAGAAAATTGATGATTTGATACAAAGAGACTTGGTGTTGGCATAATGTTTAGTCTACTCTAATACCAGAGCTGAAAGAGAACAGGAGTCTTGATGAAATATGACTCTCTTATCTTTACACTACCAAGATTCATACTAGAATTGATGAAAAGAATGAAACTGCAACCTTGCAAAAGTATACACAGTGAGCAAATAAGACACAAACTGCATTTCTATTAAATTTATGAGATTTTCTGACTTACTCTATTTTATTCAACCTCACAGTCAACTCTTTGGGTTTGTCAATGAGTCTGCACAACAGGTGAAGTAAACATTTGTCAATTAACTTTAACAAACAAATTGTGATTTTAGTAATTAACATTGTTCAAATTAAACAGATCTCAGAGTCATATTGAAATCTTTCACTTCCGTGCCTTTCTACAAGCTATCTTGAATCACTAGAATGTTCTCCCTTCTCGATGCTGCCCCTTAGAATCCTGAGTTTCCTTTGAGCCTCAACTATACAGGAAACTTTCCCTGATCCAATTAGTTGTTAGACTCTTCTAAGATTATCTGAGCTTTACTTCTCTGTCTAAATATCATTTTATGGGATCATATAATTAAAACTGAAAGATAAGAACCTATCTAATCCAATCCCTTCATCATACAGATAAGGAACTGAGGTCCAGAGAAGTTCAAGGACTTGACTAAGGTCACATAACTGACAGAGTTGGGATTTGAACCCAGGACTTCTGATTATAAATCCAGTGTTCTCTCCCAAGTGCCATGTTTTGTTTTATTTTTTCCCCACCATGACACTATAGCATGATGGCACCTACATATTTCCCCTAATCTCCAGGAGAGCATAAGCTCATCAAGAGCAATGGCCATTTTTCATTTTGTTTTTGTATCTCTAGCACCTAGTGTACTGCCTTGTATATATACCAGGCACTTTCTAGTAGGCAGTTAGATAGTACAGTGGATAGAAAATGGGAAGGAGTCAGGAAGGCCTGAGTTCAAGTTCAGTATCAAACATTTATTAACTGTGTAACCTTGAGCAAGTCACAACTTCTCTCTGCCTCAGTTTTCTCATCTGTTAAATGGGGATAATTCTAGCAGCTACCTTCTGCGCTTTTTGTGGGACAAAACAAAATGATGTTTGTAAAGTGCTTTGCAAACTTTAAAGCATGGTATAAATGTGGTTAATAAATATTAATTGAAATTAAATGGTTTGTCAAGTCCACCAATAATCCCTAACTCCATTGGTTTTTAATATAGTATACAGAAGAAAGAGCAGTCAGATGCTGCAGTCAGATGATCCCAGTCTGAATTACAGCCCAACTGCCTGGAGGACTTTAGACAATAATTCAATTAGACTGGAGGTATTCTGAGGTCCTTCTAATGCTAAATTCTATGACCTGTGATCCCTCTAGGAACAATAAGACGTACACAGTGTACTTTTCTAGGTTATTATGAGGAAAGCCCCTTGAGAAGACAAATGTCTGTTTAAAAGGAGCCCATAGGCCTGATTCACTGCCTCTTTTTCAGATTGTTCTTTTAATGGCTCCAAATTTTGCTTCCATCCCCTAAATGGGGGTGAACTCTAAGATCAACCTCCTGCATCTTTCGTTCTCCATTCTTTTGTCATAAATCCCATCCTCTGCTGACTTCAAATGTCATCTCCACATCCAAAATAAATTCTCCTGATACTTAGTCCAACATGTCTGAATGTAAGCTGGACAGCTCCCCTTGGACTGCCTCCAACCAATATCCTGTGTCGAATGCAATACGTTTGAAGGGCAGCTGGGCGGCGCAGTAGAGAGAATGCTAGATCTGGGGTCAGAAAGATCTGAGTTCAAATATAGCCTCAGAGAGTGGATGTGTGCAGTCACTTAACTGCTGTTTGCCTTAGTTTCCTCATCTGTAAATAAGGATAATAACGGCACCTACTTCTCAAGGTTATTGTGAGGATTAAGTGAAATAATAATTGTAAAGTAGTTTGCAAACCTGAAAGTGCTATATCAATGCTAGCTATTATTGTTTATAATTATCACTATTAAATTGAATAAGAACAATAAATAATAGAATTGGGGCCTGAACCTGTGATTTCTTTGGCAAAGCCAAATGAGGTAACTCTCTCTGAAATGTATGGTCTGAGACAGGGGTAGGGAGCTGACAGCCTCGAAACCACATGTGGCCCTCTAGGTCCTCAAGTGTGACCTTGACGGAATCCAAACTTCACAGAACAGTTCCCCTTAATAAAAGGATCTGTTTTGTAAAACTTGGACTCAGGGAACGGGCTGCACCCAAGAACCTAAAGGGCCCATGTGACCTCGAGACCAAAGGTTCCCCACCCTGGTGAGAGAATTGAAAGGTTAAGTGCTTTGCACACACAGCTAATATATTTCAGGGCCAGAACCTGACCCCACATCTTGTTGCTCTAAAGTCAGTTTTCTATCCACCTGGCCATGCTGTCTCTGGATAAATAATAAATAATCACTTATTAAAGATTGCAAAGCACTTTAGATCCACCATTGTATTTGATACTCCCAACAAGGTGAAGGTAGGTGTGATTATTTCCCCCACTGTACAGATGACAGAACCGAGCCTCAGAGGAGCATGCTTAGAATAGTTGGATTTATCCTGCACCAACGGGGTAAGATTGGCATTTCTATCGCTCTGGCCTAACCCACGAATACCTGTCAGATCTTTTTGATTGCTTTGGAGGCAGGTGTCTAAGCTTCTGCACAAAAGGCCCAACGGAATGGATGCTCTGGCCCCTGGAGGAATCAGCCACCGATGAACTTCAGGCTGTGATTGGCTCATTGACTTTTGCTTTTTATTGTGTGTTCCCTAAAAGTATGCTTGGCTCAGCAGCTTTTCTGATCTTCTCCTTTACTTAGAAGATTTAGAGGGAAGAAATGAAAGAGGATAATACACCCATTCTCTTGAATAATTAATTATTCCTCAAAATGTAGTTGAGCTGACAGAAGCTTAGCTGAACTCAGGCCTCCTATTGTCTTTAGGCTTTGTTGCCTGCCCCTGTTTGGACCCTAAAGTAGGTTCCTTTGACTTTTAGTCTGTCAATTGCAAGATTTCTTTTTTTAAACCATGAGCCTCCCTGTACAGTTCTCCCTTTCAAAGGGGAACCTAGGAAGTGGTTTTTTATCTCCCTTCAGAAGATTTTTTCTTTTAGCATGTTATTTTTACTGCTAAATGTGGTCATTCACATAGCCAGAAGATCTGGGTCTTCCACAAAAGATGATGTGTTGAAAAAAATGTCTTTTTTAATAATAATCCCTGAATTTAGAGAATTGGGTAGGAACACAGTCCTCAAGAAAAATGTAAGTATCTTTTCTTATTTTCATCCTGAGGCAGCTAAATGTCAGAGTGGATAGAGCACTAGACTTGGAGTATGGGAGACCTGAGTCTGAATCTTGTACCTCTATGGCCCTAAGCAAGTCATCTGATAACTACCAGTCTTAGTTTACGCATCCACAAAATGGAGACAATATCTACCCCCAAGATTTTTGTATCACATGAGATAAAATTGGTGTTATGTGAATATTATCTGTTATTATTCTCTGAAGGAGGTATATATATGGCAGCCTCCTTTCACAATTTGAAACATTGATCTCATTGCATTTTATATGTTCATTATTTACATAATCTTCATGAGGGGGGAACTGTAGTAAAATGGATAGAAAGTTGGACCTGGAATCAGGAAGATCTCAGTTCATATTCTACCTTTAACTCTCACAAGCTGTGTGATCATGGGCAAGTCAATTAACCTCTCTTAGTCACTAGAAATGCTTTAAGTCTTGAGAGACTGTATAGTGCAGGAGATAGAGTCCTGGATTTGGAATCAGGGAATTTATTTCCTGGTTCTACTATTTATATGGCCTTAGGCCTGCCAGTTACTTTAAATCCTGGTTTTTCTCCTTCCTACTTATGTAACCTGTCACAACCTCTCTAGGTCTCAGTTTCCTCACATATAAAATGAGAAGGTTGGATTGCATGACTTCTAAGATTCCTTCCAGCTTTAATTTTAGCTTCCTAAGATCATATTTCATAGGAATTCTAGACAAGGATAGAAGGACTTCTCATACACACAAAACCATTAATAATCCATGTAGCAGTAGATGTAACAAACATAATCTCATTTGGATTCTATCTGTGCACAACCCATCACTCCACTCTAGATTTTAGCCCTTAAATGGAAATACCAGGTTTTGTTTGACTTGGTGTCTCTCCCCCACCCCAACTCTCCATCCTATCTTCACACAGCTAGCAAAATGAGTTGACTATGGTAAGTGTTATCACATCAAGGCTTTGGAGTCAAACAACTCAGGAAAGTTGGATTTAAGAACAAATTAACCATTTGCTAACTTTTCCATGAGCAAACATGGAGTTTTCCCCCTTAATTTTCATACAATATGATGAAGGGGTAATGGAAAAAGTGTGTGATTTGAAGTCAGAGGGCCTGAGTTCAAATGCTTCCTGCTACTCACTCTCTGGAGGACCTGGGACATTTGATTTCACCTCTCAGGACCTTACTTTCCTCATCTGGGCCTAGATGGCTTCTGAATACCCTTGCACCTATCAGAAGTCCCTTTCAGCTCTCAAATCCTCCTCTGGCTCTTCTCAGCCTCAGGTATAGTTGGAGATGACAAGACATTGATCTTTCAAGATAGATGGCCTCTGGGCTCTCTTTCGGCTCTAGATTTATGATCCTAAGAATGAGCAAAAGGATGGATAGTGGACATCAAAAAGATCATTTTTAACCTCTTCTTTCTTCTAATAAATGTTTCCAATATATGTGTGGCTTGATAAATGAGGAGATTTGAGCTAATTTTTAGAATTTGGGATAGGAAGATATTTGGGGAAAATGACACAGGAAAATGGACTTCTGCCAAAAGCATGAGTATCAGTTAGGCTTAATATGTTTTCGGTAGTTTACATTCCATTGTTTTAAGTGTCCTTCATTAATTCTCTATGTGGCCTGTAATGAAAGGGAAGCAGAGAACCTACCCACGGTCTGTGTGGGCATATTGTCCTTAACGATCAACCCCCAGGAACTGTTCTTAGCAAGGTTATCAAGAAGCTCCTAGCTTCATCCTGATCATTTTAAAAATCAAATGCAACGATTTTTGGTGGTGGGAGGAATTATAGAAACAGGAATGACAATAACCTAACAGAAAGAGTGCCACAGATTCAACCTGAAAAGAAACAAGGGACGGGTCCATGAGGATAATGCCTTCAAGGTATCTCCTCCCCCTACTTCCCGTCTTCCCTTCCCTCTCTGGCTGCTTGCTTCTCTCTATCCATTCTGCCTCTTTCCAGTTCCAGACACTCACAATAAACAAACAAATAATAAAAAAAAATCCTTTCACTCTGTTTTCTTCTCTTAGCTTGAAGCTACCTGTCAGAGCTGGGTAAGCCATGGCTTAGAAGCAAAATTAATTTTCACCAATCCTTTTTTTTTTAATAAACTAGCCCCTTTCCCACCTCCACTGCTGTGATAAATCAATCAGCCAACAAATTTATTTTTGTAGACCCATATGTATTTGACATGGAACAAAGATTCAACTTGTACTGCGTGGCTTCTGGTGGGGGAGAATTCAGGAGTAAAGGGTAGAATCTGCCCAGAAGGAAACTTAGGCTTAATAGATGGAGGGAAACGCCCTATCAATTGGAGTTATTTCAAAAATGAATGGATCACCTCTGGAGATAGGGGATTTCCACTTACTGGAGGTCTCCAGAAAGCAGAGCCTTGATAATCAGTAGTCCAGTGTGTTATAGAAGGGAAAATTGTCCAGATCTGGGTTAGACTAGATGATCAATAAGACCCTTCTGACTCTGACATTCTGAGACTCTGTGACCATGAACAATCAAAGCTCAGCTGATGCTATGAGATGAATCAGCTGAAATCTCCCGTCTTGTAGCACAGACCATATTGGTCCAAACTCTATATTTTTTGAAACATAACACCAGTGTGATTCCAATCTGTTGTCAAGAAAGTGCTGACCCACCTTTACCCCATGTCTATTTACAGCACGTAGTTCCTCCCTTCGATGGAGAATTGTTGTTGATGAGACTAGGTGAAAAGAAAGAAGAAAAAAAAAAAACCTGACCAGACCCAAAGAAGGAAGTGAAGGCTGCATTTAAAAGGGAATATAAAAAATGAATTGCATGTGTGTGTGTGTGTGTGTGTGTGTGTGTGTGTGTGTGTGTGTTAGTTTCCTAGATTACAGATAATGGGCAAAAAGGAGAGGAGATACTAATATTTGAAACTCAAATATCAAGAAAGAGAGCGCAAGCAATGGATGGAAAAAGAGGGAAATAATTAGGCCATTAACAAAGTGAACCAGGTAAATGAGGAAATTATCCTGAGCATTGAATATGCAATTAAACACTCCACCTGAAGCCAGAGAATGCCAGGCAGAAGGTTTTGTTTTTCTATGAATGCTATCAATATTTTACTTCCACCTTCAGTTTCACTTTGCCCGTGTAGACCTGGCCAGCAGAGGGGAGGAAATGGGACCAATTTATTAGAACATGGAACAGTCTTTCAATTACCATGATGGAAACTCTAGCCAGGTGTAGCATAATAGAAAAGCAATAGGGGATATACTGGAGAGAGGAGTCCAGAAACCCTACAGAGATGAGGTCAAGAAGCCTTTTCTCCATGATTTTTAATGATGCCTGGAGACCAGCTGTCAAACTACAGCTTAAGAAGCCTGTTAATCTGCCATGGCAACATGCTGGGGACAGGGGAATTGGAGGAACAGTAAGTAGCCTTCCACTGTCCAAATAACTCCTTAGCTCAGCACAGATTGACAGACTGTTCTGTGGTGACTTGTCCCAATTTTCTCAAAGTAGGTTTGAAAGAGTCTCATTAGTCTGAAAAATCACTCAAATTAATGCCTCCAGTTAGGCAAATTCCTCCCCAATGGGTAGATGTGTTTCTAAATTAGAACCTAGGTTCAACAAATCAATAAGCATTTATGAAGTGCCTACTATGTGCTAGGTGCATAGATGCCAAACAGAAGAATTTCTATTTGATGTTAGAAGCAATAGGCAGTCCCTGGAGTTTGGGGAGAGGGGTGTCACAGTCAGACCTTTACTATGGGGAAATCACTTAGGATTGCTAGAATTCAGGGTCACAGAATTAAAACTATGAGGGATCTTTGCAGGACCTCTAGTCTAATCTCATTTTATAAAGGAGAAAACTGATACAAAGAGAGATGAGGTGACTGTCTAAGGTCACACAGTAAGGCAGCTGGGTAGGGCAGTGGATAAGGCATTGACCCTGCTTTTAGGAATCTTGAGGGCAAATTCTCCAGTGTTCAGACACTTATTAGCTATGTGACTTTGGGCAAGTCATTTAACCTCTGTCTGTTTCATCTATAAAATGAGAATAATGATAACATCTTCTCAAGGTTAGTATAAGGATAAAAAGGGAGTATTTGTAAACCTTACGGTATTATATAAATGGTATTTATTATTATTATTATACAGAACTGAAATTTGAACCCAATCTCTGTCAAACTATAAAAGCTCTAGATGGTGGTGTACTCTAATGTAGTTAATAAACTCTAGGAGTCAAAGATCAGCATGCTTGCAAGGCAATTTAAAAACCAGAGACAGTCAGGGAAGGTTCTGTGCTCACATTTTCCACAGAACAATTCCCCCTACTGTCCACCTCAGTGCACAATAGCAGTTTGCATTTCCAGAAATAGATCCTGTACCGATCTTTTTTCAGTTTCTAGAATGGAATCTGAACTTCCGAGAGGCTTGGCTTTTATTTTCCAGCCTCCTCATCAGGGATTGAATTTCAGACCCATGGGATTTTCAGCACCTCTCAGAGAAAGCCATCCGTATACAATGAGGAACAAAGGGTGGTGACAGAGAAATAAACAGTGCTTTACTCCTGGTTAAGCAAAGAGATAGAACAGCGAGTGGGGGGTTGGGGCAGGATGTACACTTCCATTCAAGGTCGTTAAAAAGTAAAGGCATTTAACTCTATTACATAAGATGTTGACTGATGGTAGGGAACCCCTGGATGGTTTGATACAATGACGCAGGGGTGGGGGTAGGGAGTGAGAGGAGGGCCTGTGGGCTTTATTTTTCTCATTTCCCTTCTGTCACAAACAGCAGGTCTGAATAATGTGCATCAAATAATTCAGTGGAAGAAGAAATGATACCTGATAGAATCAAAAGGTAGAATTTAGCTGTAACCTAGGTAACTATCTCCCAGTTATATTCTGGCTGCTTACCTTTCAGATGCTTTTTCTGAACCCACCCCCAATTTTTCCTCTATCCTCTTTCCAACTGCCAAAACTGTTTTTAATCAGGCTTTTTTTTTTAATTCTACAAAAACATGGAAGGAAGTCTTTGAGGATCACTGGGATGAAAAGAAAAAGTACTTCTAGATTTATGTTTTAGAATGTTTGAGGTCTAACTGCCATTTCTTACTTGTGTGACCTTGGGCAAGTCACTTCTCTCTTGAAGACCTCACCTTTTTCCTTTGGAAAATTGGGGAGTTGGGCTTGATGACCTTTAAGGTCATCTACACCACTTGATCTGTGATCCCATTTGATCCATTTAATCTGCAACAACAAAAAAGTTCATCTGGAGAGAATGACTTTTTTTTTCTTTTTCCTGACACTGAATTTAAAGATAAATTTATCCCTGGAGATCCTTAGTTAAAGGAAATTAGACCGTGTGGGGGTTTCCTTGGATTTCAAGATCGAGGGGACTTTAACTATCAACAAGTCCAACTCTCCCAATTTCAGAGGTTAGGAAACTAAGGGACAGAAAGAAGTAAGCTAATTGTCCATGATCAGACAGCTAATAATAAGACCCGAGATTTGAACTCAAGCCCAGCTCTTTCCCTACTACACCATATTAACTCAGGGAGCCCAACACAATATTGTCCTTTTGACCAGTCATAAAGTAGCAGAGCCAGGCTTTGAACCTAGCACTTCTGACCTCAAATTGAATGCTTCCTCCCCTCCTTTTCACTTCACTGATTGCCATAATAGGCAGTGGCATAGTCTGCATAAATTGCATGGCCTCTTCTCACCCTTTTCATATGCTATTAAAGCTTAAAACTGCACTAAGACTTTTGGAATATTGACCTCATTTTGTCGCGGTTTGCCATTTCCTTCTCCAACTCATTTTACGGAAGAGGAACTGATGTAAACAGGGAAGTCACATAACTAGTAGGGGTCTGAAGCCAGATTTGAACTCAGGAAGAGGAGTCTTCCTGGCTTACAGACCTTGGGCCCAGCCCTCTATCCACTGCTCTACCTAGCTGGCCCATTGATTCACAAAGAGATAGAGAGGTAGATGAAGATATAGATTAAATATGGAAATAATTGTGGATATGGACATGGATATGAAACCAGATATGGGTAGAGATAGATATAAAGATAGCTGTAGGTCTAAGTGTAGTTGCAGATGTAGATATAGATATGGATATGAGTATTCATATAGATATAGAGATAATGTTCTATATAAACGTATACATAGAAAGAACTACATCTGTACAGAGATAAAGATATTATCTAACTGCATGCAAAAACCTCCCCAATCCTCAAAAGGGCATACTTCATCCACTTGATCTTTCCTGTGTGGATGGTTAGGTCAAACTCTTTTGAGTAATCAAGGATGACTTCCAGGAAATTCTTCAACGTTCTAGTACTTAAATGTAGCCATCACAATATTATCCATAAACTGAAGCATCTGAAGGATCTCACCATCTCTAGGGTATCCTTTTACAACTTAGGCTCCTACCTGAATCTCCTCCATGACAATGGAGAAAGACTTTGGCAACCATACATATCCTGATTTATGTTTCACCTGATCATCAAAAAGGATACGCCTGTCATATCTTTGAAAGAATCTTGAATAATGTTGATGAATGGGTGGAATATACCTTGCCATCTTTGAATCTTGAATAATTTTGACATATGGAAGGTGGCACCTTCTTGGAAAGAGAACTTTAGAGTGGCATTTTTTCTACCAAATAAGATAACATATATAAAGTGCTTTGCAAACCTTAAGGTGCTACATAAACATGTAAATTATTGCTGTTGTTATTTTTACTAGAGATAGGGACTAGACCTATGATTACATTGGTATAGGGAATTTTCAGGTGAGGAATCTCCCTAAACTAATGCAGATCAGCACCTTCCCTGCAGCTTATAACCTTAGAGATGTCTAAAGGACTGAGAGGTTAAGTTACTTTTCCAAGGTCTCACAACCTATATGTTTCCAGGGTAGGACTTAAACCCAAGTCTTCCTGACTTTGCGACCAGCTGTCTCTCCAACTGGCCACATTGACTGTTATTTTTATTCAAATCAATTTTTATCATCATCAGAAAAAAATATATGATAAAAAAATTCAGATAGGATGGCCATAGCACAAAAACAAAAGAAAAACAGTTGATGTGCTTCATTTGTATCTTCAAGTCCCAGGAGGATGTGAAGAGGGCCCAGAGCATGTGGGCTTGACTAGTCTATGACAAACTTACGGAAGAACATTGACAAGAATTGCCCAGGATGAGCAGGCGAGGGAAGATTGCTATCTGTTTCATTGGGGAAATATCAACCTAATATGATTGCAGATCAATTTAAGTATTTGGGGCATGATATGAAATGGGGGGAAGGTTGAGAAATTTTTTGGGAAAGTTTGGAAACTTGACTTATATCCTCTTCCAGATGGAGAAGTGGGTGGACCTAGGTACTTTATAGCAAAATGAGTAGGAGTTGCCAACCTGCTAAAATGGACCTGAGTCTATTTCCTAGCCCTTCTTCTCATCTTTGAAAATCCAAACTATAAATAACATCCTATGTGACTCTTGACAAGTTATTTAGAATCATAGAATGTAGAATAAGAAGGGACCTTGAAGGCTATCTGCCCCACCCCAACCTCTCGTTTTACTGAAAAGGAAACTAAGGCACAAAGAGGCGCCAAAGGTGAAATGACTTACCAAAGGTCATACAAGTAGCAAGGGACAGCACCAGGATGTAAATCCAAATCTACTTATCCCAAATCCAGGGCTCTTGCGACTGTCCCACATACTGTGCCTCAGTTTCCTCCACTACAAAATGAAAGGGCCAACCTAGTTGATCTCTAAGATATGGACAGCTCTAAGTTCATGATCCAGAGCTTCACTTGACCTGTATGTTCCCCACCTTCTGTACATCTGGATATTAAAAGTTTTCACAGAATTTGACTACCAGACTCACTGCTCCCAATGAAATGCCAAGTTCTAGGCTTCAGCTAGAAGGATTCCTACTGCCACATGAAATAGACCATCTGTCACAGATGCAAGAAGACAAATAGGATATTTTCAATCCCTTGTAGATGAATCTTTATCTGTAATTCTTTCTGAAGCAGCTAGGGGACACAATGAATAGAGCACTGGGCATGGAGTCAGGAAGACCAGAATTTAATTTTTTACCTCAGACACATATTAGCTGCATGTCCTTGGGCAAGTCACTTGGATTCTCTCTGCCTCAGTTTACTCAACTGTAAAATGGGAATAATAATAGCACCTACCTCCCAAGGATGTTGTGAGGTTTCAATGAGATGAAATTTGAAAAGTGCACATAGTAGATATGTAATATCTACTCCCCCATCAGGTGAGAAAAGTCAACTGTGTTTATGAGGTGCCTTTGTTTGAGCTTTTAATTGATTGCACATGTGATTTATGTCTTAGCCCTTGTTCGATGGATTTGGAGCTGGAAGAAATCTCAGAAGTCATCTGGTCCAAGCTCTTTGTTTTACAGATAAAGAAACTGAGACTGGAGAAGAAAAATGACTTTTGAAAGATCACACAACTGGTAAGTAAGCAGCTGAGTCAGGCCTGGGGCCAGATACTCTGGCTTCAAAGTCTAGAGCTGTTTCCCACTGCTCCTTACCGTACTTGAGCCACCCCTCCCCATCTTAGTTGCCTGGCTTTGGCTAGTGTGGTTATATACTTTATTTGCCATCCTTTCACTCTTTTAGCCATAGAATTATTATTATTAAAAGTAATAGCTAACTGATAGAAAACAGAGGCAGACAGAGGTTGAATGACTTAGCTCAGCCACATGGTTGATAAATGTCTAAGGCAGAATTCAAACTCAGGGGTTTCTGGTTCTCAATCCAGCCCTCTCTCTACTATATCACACACACACACACACACACACACACACACACACACACACCACCTCCATTCCTACTGTTTCACTGTTTTAGCCAATCAGGGGTGCTGCCTTCACCTGAAGAAAGCACCACATAACAACAACAAAAATTTAGAATTTGGGGCAGTCACACAGGCTGGTATACTCTAACAGTAATACCTAAGATCATTTCTGGACAGGGTTCAAGTCTCAAATCAGGATCAGACACAATTGTCTTCTCATCTAAACTAGAAACTTCTTTGAAGGCAAAGATAATGCCTTGTACTTCTAGTGTAGTCTCCTCAGTAATGAGATCAATTGATATATATGATAATAACAATTGTGACAATAGCTAACACTTACATAAAATTTTAATGTTTGCAAAGCCCTCTACATGCTATCTTATTTGATCCTCACAACAACCCCTGATATAGGTGTTATCATTATCCCCATTTTACAGATAAGGCTGAGAAAGGTTAAATGATTTGCCCAGGGTCACATAGATCATAAGTGTCTGAGCAGGATTCCTGACTCTATCCCCAATACTATTTAGGTCCTTCTAGATCAGGGATCCTTGATCTGGAGTTTGTGAACTTAGACAGACAGACAGACAGACAGACTTTGATTTTATTGGTTTCCTTTGTAAACCTAATTATCTTATTTTAAGCATTGTTGTTGCTCAGTTATAACAGTGGTGTCCAACTCTTCATGACCCCATTTGGGGTTTTCTTGGCAAAAGATACTAGAGTATTTTGTTATTTGTTTCTCCAGTTCATTTTACAGATGAGGAAACTGAGGTAAACTAAATGACTCACCTAAGGTCACTTAGCTAGTAAGGGTCTGAGGCTGGATTTGAACCCAAGCAGATGAGTCAGATTAGTCTTTCTAACTCTAGCACACCTTTACAACTTCCCAGCACTCTATCTACTGCACCATCTAGCTGCCCCATTTTATGCACTAAAAAACATTATTCTGAGAAGGGGTCCGTAGGCTTCACCAGATTATATGAAAGGGACCCATGGTACAAAGGAAGAATCTCTTCTAGATGACAATGATACAGTGCCCTGAAACTTACAAAGTACTTTACATGACTTGATTCAACTAAATCATAAGTAGACAACTTATTCCCCATTTTTCAGATGAGAAAGCTGAGACTCAGAGAGATTAAGGGATTTGTCCATTGTCACATAGTTAGTAGAGGTGAGAAGTTGGATTCAAACCTAAGTGTTTCCTCACTTCAAGTCAGTGAGCTTTCCACTATACTCCATTTCTATGACCAAAGCAAGCATCTGATAAACATTTGTGGTTGATATTACTCTCTCTTGAGCCTCATTTCAAAGCAGCACAGTATGTATGGTTCATGAGTCAGTGGATTTGGGTTTGAATCCCTCAAATGCCACTTACTAGCTGTGTGACTTTTGGCAGATCAGTTCATCTCAGCTTTCTCTATAAAGTAATAGGGTCAAACTAGATACTAAATGACCTCTGACCAAGATCTTGGATCCAATACTTTTTTGTCTCTGAATCTAAGAAACCTATTTCCTGAGCCTGTTAGTAATTGTCTGTTGAGTGATTGATTATCAAATATGTCAGCTTATAAGAAAACTTGGTCTTGCCTTCCACATCCAGAGAAAGAACTATGGAACTGGATCACAGAATGAAGCAAAATATTTTCTCTTGTGTTATGTTTTGCTTTGGTTTGGTTTTTCTCATGGTTTCTCCCACTCATTTTAATTCTTCTATGCAACATGACCAATATGAAAATGTGTTTAATAAGAATGTGTGTACAGCAAGGTTAAAGAAACCATCACAGCTCAGGAGCTCAGGAAATTGGAGAGTACAGTTGGATCAGGAGCAGAGAGAGTCTTATCATGAATAGAGGGAACAAAAATCCACATGGTCTAGGTTCAATGAACCAATAGCACCACAAGCATTAGATAAACCTTACATCAGTAGAATTCATGACATCAGTCAGCAAGTCTTGGTCCTTCAAGGGAAGACCCTCATAGCAGTTGCTCAAGATAGAATGATGCACCCAATCACAATGACCATGTCGAGATGAGTCTCTTGAAAAAGACAAAGGCAAGGCTATTTACCTGGGGATAGCAGACCACAAACTATGTTTGTGCTGTGCAGAGTGGAGGGCAGTCAGTATGGAAGCTAGAGGAGAGGGACATCATGGAATTATACCATGCCCCCAAAGCAGAGAAGTCTTTTGTATTTTACCAAAATGCAAATGGCAACACTTCTACCTTTGAGTCGGATACCTGTCCTGGCTGGTTCATCTCCAATTCAAGGGAGAATGGGAAACCCATCAGGATAACCAAGGATGTGCAAAAGATAATTTCCATTTTCATACCAGAACTGAGCCAGGCATGGACCAAGTAGCCTAAGTTCAACAAAAGCCTGTCCTGCTTGCACAGTATACCACATGTTCCAAAACACTTTCATATATATTAAATTTGTGCCTGTGATGGGAAACATGAAATATAACTAGGCTGTGTTCCTGCTTTCTAGGGGCTTAGTATTTAATGCCACTGAGTTAAATGAAGCTATCTGTCAATCATTGAAGTCATTGATACAAGATGTCCTGGGAGACTAAGGCCTTTAGCATGTTAGCTCCTGAACTCCTTATCCAGTCAATTTCCCTCACATTCCCCAAGGAAGCAGCCACACAGTAGTGCAATTCTTAGTGACAGGGGGAAGGCTGACAGTAGACATGGGGGCCTTGGCCAGGTGGCACTTTGGAATGTGTTTGTCTTCTGGAATTACTCTGGGGAGGATGTTTTCCATAGCAGATCTGTCCCAGGTGCTGAAGTTTTGTGGCTGTTTCTAGACCAAAAGCATTAGCAACATGGATCATGAAGAATTTGCTGTCCCCACTGGTCTCTGGATATGAACTGAATGAGTTGGTCAGAATGTTAGGGTTATTGGAATAATATAAGTTTGCATATACTCAAGTACAAAAAAAAAAAAAGAATGTATGTGTAGAACCCATATAAGATTGCACACCATCTTGGGAAGGGAGGGGGAGAAAATCTAAGACTTATAGAAGTGATTGTAGAAAACTGAAAACAAATAATTTAATAATAAATAAATATTTTTTTAAAAAAAGAAAACTTGGTCTTGTCCATGTTGTGGTTTATTTTAAAAAAAAAAAAAACAAGATGCATTAGCTTTGTAGCATCAAGGATTGTGATGAGGCTCTACTTATTATAAAAACAGCATCACATCCCTCTCAGGTAGCTTGATTAGGATGGGCTGTGGCGACAGCTCACAGGATCTCATTTGACTCCAAGAGTCCTGCCGAAGGCCACTGCTATCATACTGGCCCTCCAAATGTTGACAAAGCCATGGAAATGAGATGGCAGCTGGAGGGACTCAGAGGTGACTCTCTAAATGATGAATGACCTACTTGCAGGGCTTCATTACAATACCTGAAACAGGCACCTTTGGGCACTTGTGATTTCATGCCAGAGATAGAGGGTATGGTTGAAAGGAAAATAACTAAAGTGTAACCCATGAGGCATCTTGGCTTCCTTCAGGGGACTTCCAGGATGGATGAGAAAATGATAATTTCTCATCATCCTACAAATCCAAATCAAAATCTCTGTAAATAATTTCTGTAGCTGATGGAATGCAAAAGAAACTAATAATCACACTGAGCTGAAGGGTTAATACTACCTGGAAAAGAACAGAAACTATGTGAGTAATGCTTTAACATTTCCTCAAACTCTCCTTTCCCCGTGGCTCACAATACTTTTTAGGTCCTGAAGAACAGCTCCCTGCAACCTACCCCACTTCATGTCTGCCACTTCTGCCTATTTTCCAGGAAGTAGGAAGTACTAAAAAGATAGGGGACAGATTGTGAGATCCTGCCATCTATCGCTGCCTATCCAGCAAATTCTATCAGCCTTCATTCTGTGAACGTTGTGCACAATGGCTACAGCACTGACCCTGGACTCAGGAAAACCTGAGTTCAAATTCAGGTCCAGACAGTGTGTGACCCTGGGCAAATCACTTAACCCTGTTTGCCTTAGCTCCTCATCTGTAAAATGAGCAGGAGAAGGAAATGGCAAACCACTCCTGTATCTTTGCCAAGAAAACTCCAAATGGGTTCACAGAGAGTCAGACATGACTGAAACAGCACAACAATAAAAACATTATTAGAAATTGAAAGAGAAAGGGGGGCAGGGGAAGCACTTACCCATGGTCAAACAGTTAGTATCAAACTCTAAATGTAGAAAAGGGTATATATCAGGAAAACTAAATATGGAGATGGTAATTTACTGAAAAGATTCTCACAAAAGACACTGCAGTGTTTTCAGATGAAATCTGTAATAAACAATGGATATAGCATCTGAAAGCCAGGAAATCTGTAGAATATTTATGATCTTGCAAAGCTGATAATGAAGAGAGGCAACGTGTATAGAGAGTGAGACTAGGAGCCAAGAGCTGGTTTCAAGTCCTGCCTCTGACCCAAACTGGCTATGTGATCCTGATCCTGCACCTTACTTTCTAGGTAGTGCAGCAGATAGTGCTGAGTCTAAAGTCATGAAGAATTGAGCTCACGTTGGATCTCAGAAAATTATGAACTGGATAACATCTCTATGCCTCAATTTCCTCATATATAAAATGAGAATAATACTAGCAGCTTCCCTCCATGGCTGTTGTGAAGATCCAATGTGACAGTATTCGTAAAATGCTAACCACAGTTCCTGTTACATAGTAGGTACTATATAAATGCCAGTGATTATAAGACTATAAATCACAAATAAGTTGCCTATGTGCGTTGGTACAGGTAGTTTACTCACCAGGACCTCCTGATGCCAATGAAATCATAAATCTGGACCAAAATAATAATAGCAAACAACTACATAGTATTTTAAGACACTTTGCATACATCTCATTTGATCCTCTCCACAGCCATAGAAAGTAGGTGTTATCCCAAATAAGTATTGCTATTATCTCTACATAATCTTTACAGATTAAGAACTGAGGCTCAGAGAGATTGAATGACTTGCCTAGGTTCACACAGCTGGTAATTGACAGAAACTAGATTGGAACCCAGGTCCTCCTGGTTTTCCAAGTGGATACCTCTCTACCTTGGGGATCTAGGGGGTGGAGTTCTAATCTAGACAACTGTACATTTTTCCAATCTGGACTTGCTCACAGCCTCGTGCATCCAAGGTTCACAATAAGAAAATAATAAATCAGGACAAATGAATATAGTACAGTCTTACATAGAGGCATATAAATGTATATGTTTATATATTAGTATAATTATAGATATCTAAGTATATGTACATATATGTAAGTTTATGTATGTATGGGTATATGTATGGGTATCTTTGTGAGTATATGTATGTATATATGTGTACATATATACACACATATATATATACATACGTATATATTATTGCCTAACTGTAGCCTTCTTGGAAAAGAAGGAAAGGGGAAAAAAGAACAAGGCAAAAAGTGCACAACAGTAAAGAGAAGAAATTTACAAGGAGGCAAAGAAAAGATGGACAGCTCTGAACACAATGCATAGTGCTTATTACATAGGCTTTCTTGAAATGGAAATTTATTACTGTATATTTTGAATCTTCTTACATTCTGCTATGCATATGGCAATGCTATTTTTTCTTATTTTGCATTTTTAATATTTAAATTGATAAAATGTTTCTTTTTCTTTTCTTATTGTGTATTGAAGTTTTAGGATTTACATTTAAAATTAATAACAAAAAAATGCTTAATCTAATTTATCTGACTGTCCTCCAGTTGGAGTTTTTATTGTTTCCCTATTGATTCAGGTTGAAAGGTATATCCTGTTAGTAACTACCTACTTGCAAAAGACTCTGGATAACTCAAATTTTCAGCATCTCATTGATAGCTTCTGACTTCAGCATCTCAGGAAAACAGAGTATCATTCGGACATATGTGCATATGTTTCTCCCAGAAACATAGGTTACAACCCAGTTGTAACTTAGAAGATGATCTTCAAGAGGGGCTGTGGCTGAGGAAAAAAAAATAATTTCCCTGTAGCCAAGCTGGTAAGGAGCCTCTCTGAAGTTAACCAGGTTTTACTGAAGCCTTGTCTCAACAACTCCCTATGATAGTAGCATGAAGTTGACCCCCATTTCTCAAAGGTTTCCACAGACAAATGCAAGCTCTGAAAATCCTATCAAGCTGGAAAATTGTCAAGAATGGGCCCTGTGAAGAACGATAGGCCTGGTACCAAATTCATTTGCAAGGCTATGGTTAGCAATAACTTGCCTGATTACTGATGCATTTATCTTAAACTTAAGCCTTTAATTTAAGAGTTTTAAAGACCTTTCCATCTTGATGTATATAGAAAAAGAATTCCATGTGGAATTTTTTTTCAAGCTGGTATGCCACCATTAAAGGCAGCAAAGAAAATCCATCATTTCTCATTGCTACCTTCGAACCCAGCTACGTTGCTCAGAATGGAGTTATAAGGGTATAAGGTAAAGGGATTCTTTCCTGAGAAATTTTTTTCAGGTTTTTAATTTCTTTTAGTTGAAAATGAAAAAGGTATTATGAATTTATTTGAGAATTATGACAAGAACTTTAAAATACAATAACAAATGTTTATTTAAATCTAAGAACAGAAGAAAGGAAAGTGAATGATTTTATTAAGAAATGAGAAAAATTTCTTTCAGATAACTCATGATCTTGCCAATCTTCTCTATTTAAGATTTCAAGTCATAAATGGAAGTGAGGAGAGCATTACAGTCATATCTCAGAGATATTGTGGGTTCTTTTCTAAACCACCACACCATAGTGAATATCACAATAGAGTCACATGAATTTTCTTGTTTCCCACTGCATAGAAAAGTTATGTTTACACTATACTGTGGTCTATTAAGTGTGAAATAGTATTATGTCTTTTAAAAAGGACATACCTTAATTAAAAAATACTTTATTGCTAACCATCATCTGAGTCTTCGGTGAATAATAATCTTTTTGCTGGTAGAGGGTCTTGCCTCAATGTTGATGGGTGCTGATAGCTTAGAGTGGTGGTTGCTGAAGGTTGGGGTGGCTATAACAATATCTTAAAGTAAGACAATGAAATTTATCAAATTGATTGACTTCCTTTCACTCAGATACTTAACCATTGTAGGGTTATTAATTGGACTAATTTCAATATTGTGTGTCTCGGGGAACAGGAAGGCCAAGGGAGAGGAAGAAAGAGAGGGAAAAGCAGTCAATGGAGCAATTAGAACACACACAACATTTATCGATTAAATTTGCTGCCTTGTATGAAAGTGGTTTGTGGTGCCCAAAAACAATTATAATAGTAAGGTCAAAGATCACTGATCATAGATGACCATAATAGATAAAGTAATAATGAAAAAGTCTGAAATACAATGATAATTACCAAAATGTGAGAGGGATACAATGTTAGCACATCCTGGTGGAAAAATGGTGCCAATAAACTTGCTCAACTTGCAGGGTTGCCACAAACCTTCAATTTTTACATCCATAAAGCACAATAAAATGAGGTATACCTGAGTTTATTTCCTATGTCTGACCAGGATACCCAAATAAACAACATACTTAGAACTGGATTTTGGAAAGATTCTTTCAAATGTTAAAGAATAGAGAACATATGAGCTATGAATATAGTACAAGAAAATGTTTGGCAGAATTCCTTCATGAAAGAATACAAGCCCTTTGCAATGCACAGCCTTCCCCTTCTCTACTTCTTACCTGTTTCAGGTTCCTCTACCTTCTCTGAAAGAAATTGTCATGTTTGTAAATGTTCCCACAAAATCTGGAAATTAATTTATGAAGGGGTAGAGACACTTTTTTCAACATGAGCCAAACATGAATTTTCGAAAGTCAGTGATTATAAAATTAAAACATCAAAAAGAACAGAAATGATTTATGTGATTAGATCAGAGTGAGATTGACTATCAAAATTCCATATGGCAAAAGCTGTAGTCAGTGAGGTGAAGGAAGAAAGTAAGTGAGAGGAGTTCCCAACATTTTGTTTGTCATCTTTTTTTTAACTGAATACTTCCTTAACACTTAACACTTTACAGGTCACTAAGTCTAGATTATAATGTCTCTAGTTTTTTCTATTCCAAACTTTTGTCTTTTGCTCATAAACTGGAAAAAAAAGTTTATGTTAGATGCAGCAGCCGGTAGCTCCAAATGTATTAAAAATTAAAGTATTTTAAAGTAAATTCAATTAGTAAATTGGGAATTACTAAGCAAACTACTCTTTTAAATTAAATATATCAAACATGATCATTTTGTGAGCAAACCAAATTATGCATAGTACATATTTAATGTGCCTGAAACTAACTGACCTAAGGTCTGTAAAGTCAATTTCATTCGAGAAACATTTGTTGAGTACCACTGTGTACAGAACTCTGTACTCGGCATTGTACACACACACACACACACACACACACACACACACACACACACACATGCTTCACACAGGGAAGGAGACAGAAAGAGAATGTTGCAGTTCTTTCCTATGTGTATTGTCTCACTGTATCAGAATGTTAAGTTCTCTGTATATGGAGACTGCCCTTCTTGCTTGGATATATTTTTTATTCTTAGCACTTAATACAGTACTTGGCACATAGTAACTGCTTAGTACATGTTTTTCATTCATTTATTCATTGCCTAATGAATGCGTAGAATTTCAAGAGGCAGAGATAGAGAGGAAGAAGATTCTAGGTGGAGGGTTCATCCTGATGAATCAAACAAAACAGATGAATTTGACCCAGACCCTAACTCCAATTCACATAACAGGCTTCTCTATGCTTTTGTCAGGTGAGATGGCAATCTCTTTGATTTGATTATGGAGTCAATCAAAGGTATGGACTTGGTGTAGATAATTTCTAGACACCTTTATTTCATCAAATGGTCAATGGGGGTATAGGTGAGCTGAGATCACAGGAAATGTATGGAGTTGTTGGTTAAGGGAATTAGACACATCTCTAGATCTATGTCTATCAATAGAGGGAAATGACAGCAGTAGCGTTTTCCAAGAGATCCTTTTCCCCTCTGCAAGGATGCTAGAGAGAAGAGAGGAGATGCAGATTTCATTTCTTCGCTTTTCTGCCCCCCTCATTCCGCCTGTGTTATCACCCAGAGAATGACCCAGTAACAAACAATGCAGAGTCTAGGAGAAGTACAGTTTTGGGCTTTTCAAGGACCCTGACCCTTAAAGCCCAGCAGAGAACTACACATACCACAGAAGGACATTATGAAGATTTCACAAAAGGAGAAAAGACCTCAAAACCCTTTACTGTGTGTGCTCTCTAAGCCCACTTCCTTCTGAGCACTGTACATATTTGTGGAAAATTTTTTCCTAGATTTGGGGAGGGGGTGGGGAATTCAAGAGGGCTACTGTGCTTAGGTCCTTCCTATGCTTTCTCAGTAAACATCCCTGTATAAAATAGAATTGATATTAGTTAGCTTATTGATACTGAGGAGATTTGAGCTGGTTAAATTGTACTAGAGAACACACTGAGCGGGAGCTTCTGAGCAATAATATGAGAAATCAATCTCCATCTCTTAAATCGTCCCCAGAACCTTGAGAAGAAAAGTAATATCCACCCTCTTGTGATGCAAACTACTAGCATAAGTTCAAAGAACCTATAAGTTCAAAGAAATCAAGAGTTATATAGGGAGTGACTTTGGGGAGAATTAGTATCGGATTGGGCTTTGTTTTGGTTTGGTTTTGCTATATTAGGGAAAAGAGGATTTAAAAAATGATAGGACTTCTGATCGAAAAGAATGAAATAATAAGAGATGATTGAGTGAAGGTAGAAATACTCAACTCTCATTTTGCTTCTATTATTTCTGCCAAAACCAATCATCATCACACTCGAAAGAAAAAAGAAAAGAAAACACTTAACAGAGAGTTGAAATCCAAAGTGAGAAAATAGAAAAGGGAATGATTCAAAATGTCTGTTTCTCTAGCTATTGAAATCAATGGAAATAACATATATGCATGAAAAAAATATTGTAAAGCTTTACACTTTTATTGTGGTTGTTCAGTTTTGGCTGAGTCTTTGTGACCCCATGGACCCTAGCACATCAATATTGTCCGTGGAGTTTTCTTGCCAGAGATATTGGAGTGGTTTTCCATTTCCTTCTCTAGTTGACTAAGGCAAACAAAAGTTAAGTGACCTGCCCAGGGTCACACAGATAATAAGTGTTTTAGGGCAAATTTGACCTGAGAATTTCCTGATTCCAAGCCCAGTGCTCTATTCACTGATGAAACTTCACACTGGTAAACTCCAAATCCATTAACCTTTCCTCAATATTTTTACCAAAGCATTTTTCCTTGTCATAGGATCATAAATCTAGAGCTGGAAAAAAAAACTTAGATGCCATCTAATCCAAATTCCTCATTTTACAAATGAGAAAACTGAAACTCAGAGAAACAAATTGATTTGTAAGAGGTAACATAAGTAGATAGTCCCAGGAGCAGAATTTGCACCCAAAGTCATTGCTTTTTTAAATATACCATACTGAATCTGCTCCACGTACTGATCCTTTGGACAGTCAGCAGCAACTATGTCATTTTGCAGGCTTCCTTTGTGAATTATTAAAAGCCTCCATAAACACAACATGATCTGAACAATTTCTTTATGGGGAACATAAATGATCTAAATAAAAAATTGCAGAATTGGCAAGAAACAAAATATTGTCTTTTGGCTGCCTGACCAAAGCCACAGTTGACCCAGCTTTTCAAAGAATATAATATTTAGAACATTCAAATGAAGGACTCTAATCACAATACATTCTTTTCTCTGACCTAAGTTGGTATGCAAAATTCATAATCACTCCATCAAAAAATTTGATCAATCATATTTCCCCCTCAAGCTATTATCCCATGTCCCCAAAGTCCCTCTTTCTTGTTTATAATCGCTCTTCTCAAAGGAATAATATAGACTTACCACCTCAACTTGGACTTGGAGCGAGAAGAGTTCTGGTTTCAAATCCTGGAACTGCTATGTAACCCTTAGATCTTATGTCTCAGTAACTCAATTCCATCATCCATAAAATGAGATTATTTATACATGTACTCCCTGCATCACAGAATCATTAGTAAGGAAGCACATCATAGATGATATAACTATTATAAAAATGTAAATTGTTGTTGTTGACTCTGTGTACCAACTTTCCAGTCTATTGAAGTCTGACTTCTATCCCTACCACTTTATTGCAATTACTCTACTGAATGATCACAATCTCTTTATTGACTATGTCAATGGCATTTCCTATATTCTAATTCTCCTAGACCTCTAAACTTTCTTTGATAGTCAACTAACTCTATCTTTGACACTGTTCGCCTCCTGAAACTAAGTGCTTTATGTCTCCTAAAATAAGATTTCTTCTTCTTTTTTCATAATTGTTGGTGCCCCTCTATGTCTTTGACTCAGATTAAAGTTCAAAATTGAATTGCTTTTCCACACCAAATTTCTTCTTACTATTGCTATTAATGGCACTATCCTTCTAATCACCCTTGATGAAGGCAGGGTAGTAACTTTTGAATCCTTCCCCTCCCATTCTCCTACCCAACTATGCCAAAAACCAATTAGTCATTATATTATCATAAAACTGAACTTTAAGATTAGAGACTTCAAAGAACACAAAGGAGTAAGAGGTAACAAGAGAGTCTAGCACTTCAACATCCCCTTTGAAATAGTAACAGAAACACCAAAAAGATGTAAACTATCAGAAACTTTAAAAACAAAATTATTTTTAGAAAAAAAAATAAATAGGTAAACAAGAATTCAAAAATAATAAATATCTTATAGGTATAATGGGTCAAGAAAAGTGGAGAAAGAAACATGAGAAGAATTAGCAACAAAAGTATGAGAAATGCTACTCTAGATTTCTCAGGATACATGTAAATGCTCTAAGCATAGAGGATAAAACTTACTTAAAGTTGTATCCACCTGAGCTAGGGTTGCCTAATCAAAATTCTAATCTTGATAGCTGTAACATTGGAGTGACCTGGAAAGCAGCTAGAACTACAATCACATGACCTGCATTTAAATCCTCAACCTGCTACTTCCTATCTGTGTGACATCGGACATATCATTTAACCTATCTGAACGAGTGGTTGAACGAGTTGACTTCCTAGGTTCTTTTTAAATCTAAATCTATGAACCTATGATAGATACATGAGTAAAACAATTAAACTATATCAACATGGTCAAGTACCGACCAGTTGGCAACACCATCCCCAGTCCCTAACAAAATGCTCTTTCTATTGTAGGCACTCAATGATGGAATGCAATAGAAGAGAATGCTAGACAGGGACCATGCCAAAGACATATTTGTGTCTTCCTCACTGCCAGCATCTTATCTCAGGTACAGAGGCACTCAATAATTGATTATTGAATGGATGAATGGACCACTGATTTCCAAGAATACTATTTTTGTGAGTTGTGGTATGCCTCTCTTACAGGATTCTCCACGTGTACAGCATAGCATTCTACATGTTATTTTGATCTATGATTGTCCCTTAAGGTAACTCAGCAAGGGACCTTGGTGCATTCAAAAGAGGGAGAGGGAGGAGCCAAGATGGCGGAGTAGAAAGATACACATATGCTACCTCCTAACGCACAGCCCATAAAATACCTGTAAATAAGAACTCCCAACAAATTCTGGAGCAGCAGAAGCCACAGAACAATGGAGTGGAGGAGATTTCTGTTCCAGAGAGACCTGAAAAACTGACACGAAAGGTCCATCGTGCACCAAACCTGGAGCAGATCCTGAGCAGGCTTCAGGGACAGAATCTCCAGCAGCAGCCCAGGTCCCTCCACCCACAAGCACCAAAGGTCAGTGAGAGGGTCTTTTCGGCTGGCTGAGAGGTGTGCGGGGTGTCCCCACAACTCAGGCCCCCTTAGGAGGCAGCAGCAGACCAGGGCTTCCAAAGCAGGCAGGAGCTTGGATCCATTGATGAAGGTCTCCCTGTAAACCCCCTGAGGGAACTGAGCCCATAGTGGAGGCCCTGCCCCAACCTGAACACCTGAACTTAATCTCACACTGAATAGCAGCCCCACCCCCGCCCAAAGCCCTGAGGCTAGGAAGCAACATTTGAATCTCAGACCCCAAGTACTAGCTGGGCAGATCTGGAGGCGAGGTGGGTGTGGAGGGGAAACTCAGAAGTCAAGTAACTGGCTGGGAAAATGCCCAGAAAAGGGGGAAAAAATAAGACCATAGAAGGTTACTTTCTTGGTGAACAGATATCTCCTCTCATCCTTTCAATGAGGAAGAACAATGCTTACCATCAGGGAAAGACATAGAAGTCAACGCTTCTATATCCCAAACATCCAAAATAAATATTCAGTGGGCTCAGGCCATGGAAGAACTCAAAAAGGATTTTGAAAATCAAGTTAAAGAGGTGGAGGAAAAACTGGGAAGAGAAATGAGAGAGATGCAAGAAAAGCATGAAAAGCAGGTCAACACCCTGCTAAAGGAGACCCAAAAAAATGCTGAAGAGAAAAGAAGAAAAAGAAGAAACACCTTGAAAAATAGGCTAACTCAATTGGCAAAAGAGGTTCAAAAAGCCAATGAGGAGAAAAATGCTTTCAAAAGCAGAATTAGCCAAATGGAAAAGGAGGTTCAAAAGCTCACTGAAGAAAACAGTTCTTTCAAAATTAGAATGGAACAGATGGAGGCTAATGACTTTATGAGAAACCAAGAAATCACAAAACAAAACCAAAAGAATGAAAAAATGGAAGATAATGTGAGATATCTCATTGGAAAAACAACTGACCTGGAGAATAAATCCAGGAGAGACAATTTAAAAATTATGGGCCTACCTGAAAGCCAGGATCAAAAAAAGAGCCTAGACATCACCTTCCATGAAATTATCAAGGAAAACTGCCCTGAGATTCTAGAACCAGAGGGCAAAATAAGTATTCAAGGAATCCATCAATCACTGCCTGAAAGAGATCCAAAAAGAGAAACTCCTAGGAACATTGTGGCCAAATTCCAGAGTTCCCTGGTCAAGGAGAAAATATTGCAAGCAGCTAGAAAGAACCAATTCAAGTATTGTGGAAATACAATCAGGATAACACAAGATCTAGCAGCTTCTAAATTAAGGGATCAAAGGGCATGGAATAGGATATTCCAGAAGTCAAAGGAGCTAGGACCAAAACCAAGAATCCCCTACCCAGCAAAACTGAGTATAATACTTCAGGGGAAAAAATGGTCTTTCAATGAAATCGAGGACTTTCAAGCATTCTTGATGAAAAGACCAGAGCTGAAAAGAAAATTTGACTTTCAAACACAAGAATGAAGAGAAGCATGAAAAGGTTAACAGCAAAGAGAAGTCATAAGGGACTTACTAAAGTTGAACTGTTTACATTCCTACATGGAAAGACAATATTTGTAACTCTTGAAACTTTTCAGTATCTGGGTAGGTGGTGGGATTTTACACACACACACGCACATGCACACACAGAGACAAAGAGCACAGAGTGAATTGAATAAGATGGGATCATATCTTAAAAAAATGAAATCAAGGGGGGAGAGAGAAATATATTGGGAGAAGAAAGGGAGAAATGGAATGGGGCAAATTATCTCATAAAAGAGGCAAGTAAAAGACTTTTCAGTGGAGGGAAAAAAGGGGGGAGGTGAGAGAAAAAATATGAAGCTTACTCTCATCACATTAGACTAAAGGGAGAAATAAAATACACACTCATTTTGGTATGAAACCTATCTCACAATACAAGAAAATGGGGAAGAAGGGGATAAGTAGGGGGGGGGATGATGGAAGGGAAGGCAATGGGAGGAGGGAGCAATTTGAAGTCAACACTTGGGGAGGGACAGGATCAAAAGAGAGAATAGAAGCAATGGGGGGCAGGATAGGATGGAGGGAAATATAGTTAGTCTTACACAACACGACTATTATGGAAGTCATCTGCAAAACTACACAGATATGGCCTATATTGAATTGCTTGCCTTCCCAAAGGGAATGGGTGGGGAGGGAGGGATGAAGAGAAGTTGGAACTCAAAGTTTTAGGAACAACTGTTGAGTAGTGTTCTTGCTACTAAGAAATAAAAAATACAGGCAATGGGGTATAGAAAGTTATCTGGCCCTATAGGACAAAAGAGAAGATAAGGACAAGGGAAAGGAGGGATGATAGAGGAGAGGGCAGATTGGTGATAGGGGCAATTAGAATGCTTGGTGTTTTGGGGTGGGGGGAGGGGACAAATAGGGAGAAAATTTGGAACCCAAAATTTTGTGAAAATGAATGTTAAAAGTTAAATAAATAAATTTTTTTTTAAAAAAGTCAACTGGACAACATTCTTTCCTTGCTTGATGAAATGACATCCCCATACCAAACGTAGCTACCTTTATATTCAAGGCTGTCTTTTTCCCCTCCTTTGTGCTTCAGAAGGCATCTGGGGTCAAAACACAGCTCTTCCAAGGACTGGTTTCAAACTCTTGTCAAACCTTTGGTGTTTCAAAGGGTTTCCGTAGCAAAGCATCCCAGTAGGAAACAAGCTTAAGTTCTTAAATTCCAAAGAAATCCAATAAATTCTTTCTTTTTTACCTCTTGTTTAAATTATTTAAGACCTTTTCAGTGTAAAGGGCACTAAGTTTATACATCAAACTACATATTATCTGCAGCCAAAGGAACATAGGCTGAGCATTAACTACAGCTAATATTCCATTTCTGTGATCTTGATTGGTGCTGCTGGGCTTTGTGAGTGTGTATTCAATGCTTATATTATACAAATGAATAAGGGCAGTTTTTAGCCTTACTGACATTTCCTCTAAGCCAAATCACCAATATTCTTTTTATATATTTTTTTAATTTTTCCCTAATTACATGGTAATTTTTTAACATTTGGATTTTTTTTAGGTTTTACCTGAGATGGTAAGCAGTCCAATATAGGTTATACATGGGCAATTATATAAAACATTTCAATATTAATCATTTTACACAAGAAGACTCAAACTTTTAAAAGAATGAAAGAAAATGAAAAATAGCATGCTACAGTTTTGTATTCAGACAATATCAATTCTTTCTCTGGAGGCAGATAGTATGTTTCATCATTAGTCCTTTGGAATTATCTTGGATTAGTATATTATTGAGAAAAGCTAGGTCACTAGCAGTTCTTCATTGTATAACATTGCTGCTACTGTGTCAACATTCCTCAAATCACCAATATTCTTATTAAAGCATTGATATACATCACTGTATACTTGATCAGAAACCTAGATCATACCAAACACTCTTCTGTTGTATTATAATGGACCTTTAAATGTAGGTATGTCAGTCTAGGCTGGAAGTTAAGGACACATCAAATCCTATTGATGTATCCCTACCATGTGATTCCATTTGTTTCCCTCTATTACTTTATATGCCATGCTTCATACTCAGAATACAATCCTGCTGAATATATTGATATGTATATTACAATGTCATTGTTAAAGTCTTCAGGATATGAGACACGATGATGAGTTCTCTAAGGTTGCACTAAAAAAGCACAAACTTTGAAAAATTTTCTTAAAATAGAAAGGTTTTAAGTTCTGGACCTGAGATGAGCTGTATGTCTACTGTCCAAGTACCAATCTAGCTAAGATTGGAGAGGCTTATTACCATCATGATCCCCTATTGGTGAATTTTTTTGTCCAGAGAATCTCTGGAAGACTATTCATTGAGGGGTTATAATATGTATCAATGAAAGTAGGACTCATGCCTTTGAAATCACATATCTTTGAGGCATTGAATTATTACTGTAAGCCTTGTTGTAAGATTCATCCATAGCTATCAACCAGCCTATAGGAAAGACAGGTCATAAATAATACAATGAAGAAAGTTAACTTTTCTTTGGTTATAAAAAAAATTTTCCAGAAGTTCTCTCTTCCTCTCTGTCAATCATGTTGGGACTCCTTGAGTTTTCCCTTAAATTTTCTGTTATAGATTTCCAGGGGTATAAGGAGATCTCATTTCCTTCACCTCAGCAACAATAGTGACTACCTGCACATGGCAGCAAACACATGGGCTACACAAGATGAACCCAAGTCTAGGCCTTAAGTCTCTTGTGGCCTCTTTGACTATGTAATTCCTTTCCTGGGTACAAGTGCCCCAAAAGAAATCATCAGCTAGATGTTTCCAATCTTGGCAGCTACCTCGTGAACTCAAGATATCTAGTCATTGTAAGGTCATAATACCTAGCAGTAGAAGGTGCTTTCAACAAATATGCCCTTCTCAGATGACATTACCACTGCCAAGAGGATGATCCCAAGCCGTATTCTGGCTTGCTCAAAAATATGAACCTTAAGCATCATTTCCAGAACTAATGACTGGCCAAAAAACAACAACAACAACTGCATCACTTGAACAGAATGAATTATTGTGGAATTAACCCAATAAAATGATTCAGTGCCCCAAGCCCCTAGCCCTTATAGCTCCTCAATGTAAGTCCCATTTCACAGTTCCTTACTCTGATAAACTAGTGTGTCTCTGTGTTACCCTACCTAGATATTAAATTTTAAATTTAACAGGGGCCTCGCTATAATTTCTCAACCCAATAAAAAGATTCTAATCACTAAATTGAAAGCAAGAACTGGGTTTTTTTATTTGCGTTTGCATTTCTAGTACCTAGCACAGTGTCTGTATACATTGTCATTGCTTAATATTTTTTTAAAAAACTGAACCAAATTAATGGTGAATATTTTAGGCATCCTGGCAGACTATGAGGTAGGATGAAGGCTAGGGGGAATCTAATAGATCTTTCCATCTTTCCCAAATTTTATAACATCCTACATATTCTATGTATAGGGCTTGCCCTGTCTCATGGTTTCTTTTGACAATAAGATTCTATCTTTCTATAACAATTATAAATCTATTCTTTAAAAATCTATCAATGTGAAACTATACAGAAAGTCCTTTAACTATGTCAACAGCAAGTTAACAGTTAAAAAAAGATCAAGAATCTAAGAAGCTAATATATAAGTATTCCATCCTTCATGGAAGGTATAAGGGCTGATCCTTCACCTGGAAGACAGTCATATACCTGAGAGCCAGTGTAGCTTCAGAAAGAGCTGACAAACAGTCAATATGGTGTTTGCTGCCTGACAACTCCAGGAGAAATGCCAGGAGCAGAACAGAGGTCTGTACACAACGTTTGTAGATCTGACCAAGGCCCTTAACACTGTTAGTCTTGAGGGCTTGTGGAAAATTGTGTCAAATTTGGTTGCCCAGAGAAGTTCATCAATATTGTACATCAATTTCATGATGGCATGTTTGCCTGGGTTCTGGATAATGGACAATGCTCTCATGCCTTCCCAGTCACCAATGGAGTAAAACAGGGCTGTGTACTTGCTCTCATGCTTTTTAGCAAGATGTTTTCAGCCATGTTGACAAATGTTTTCAATGAGAATGAACATGGCATCAAAGTTAACTACTGTACTGATGGTAAGTTCCTCAATTTGAAAAGGTTACAAGTCAAGACCAAAGTGGAGGTTGGTGCATGACTTTCTGTTTGCAGATGATTGTGCACTCAATGCAGCCTCTGAAGCTGAGATGCAGCGAAGTATGGATCAATTCTCTGCTGCTTGTGCTAATTTTGGCCTAATAGAAGAAAACACAAGTGTTCCATCAGCCACCACAACACCATTCATAAGTGGAAATATCGATTGCAACAAATGGAGAAGTTTTGAATGCTGTGGATAAGTTCACTTACCTTGGTAGTATACTTTCCAGGGATGTACATATTGACAATGAGGTTGATGCATGCATTGCCAGAGCTAGCTCAGTGTTTAGGAGGCTCCAAAGAAAGGTTTGGGAGAGAAGAGTAATAGACAGACTACCAAACTGAAGGTCTACAGAGCCGTTGTGCTGATTTCATTGTTGTATGCCTGTGAAACATGGACAGTCTACCAGCACCATGCCAGGAAACTGAATCACTTTCATTTGAACTGTCTTAGGAAGATTCTGAGGATCACCTGGCAAGATAAGGTACCAGACACTGAAGTCGTTGCTCAAGCTGAACTCCCAAGTATTCAAACTATGCTTCAGAGAGCACAACTCTGATGGGCTAGTCACTTTGTTTGAATGCAAAATATATGCTTGCCAAAAAGACTATTTTATGGAGAACTTGCATGGGGTAGGCTGTCACGTGGTGGACAGAAGAAATGATACAAGGACACTCTCAAGGTCTCTCTCAAGAACTTTGGATTTGACTGTGCAACATGGGAGACACTGGCACAGAACTGCTCATCATGGCATGGCTACATCAGAAAGGGTGCTCTGCTCTTGAGCAAAGCAGAATTGAGATAGCACAAAGTAGACACAGGATGCACAAATTTGGGATATCCACCCCAAATATTCACATGAAAAATTTGTGCCCAACCTGTAGTGAGCTTTCTGAGCTTGTATTGATCTGATCAGACGTAGTCAGCACACTGAAATTTCACTTTATAATGGTGATGTCATTTTGGTCTTCTTCAAAGATGAAGGATAACAACCAACCAACCAAGGGCTAAAGAAACTAAAATCTCATAATTTGATATCAATTGGCCCTACGTGTCTGATTAGCTTCCTTCAAAATCATGGAGGAAAAACTCTCGGTAGGTAAGAGATTGACCACCTTCTATTTGAAGAATGAAAGAGCATCTTTTCCTGGACTCCCAATTCACTTTATCATACATGAGCCATAGATAGTATCCTAATGCAAACTGACCCTCCATGCTTCCCTCCTTCCCTTTACCTTCCTCTCAATCTTCTTTCTTCCCCAGCACAGTGCCTGGTAAATAAGAAATACTTATTAAATGCTTGGCAAAGTAAAGCCAGAAAATCCTAAGAGGAGAACTGCAATGGGAAGGTCAGTTAGTCCAGCACCCTCATTTCCAAATGAGGAAAATGAGACCTGGAGAGAAAAAGTGCTCAAGGTCACACAGAGCGACAGAGGCAACTTTGAGCCCAGCTCCTTTGACTACAAAGTCAATGCCCTATCTGCTATGTCATGTGACGGAAGGAAAGGGAAGGCAAGAGAAGGCGAGGGAAGGCAAAGGAAGGGAAGGGAAGGGGAGAGGGAGGAATGGAAGGACAATAATCATTTATATAGCATCCACTAGATACTATGCAAAGTGCTTTACAAATCTCATCTGATCCTCAAAACAACTCTGAAAAGCTGTGTTATTATTATCCCCAATTGAGGAAACTGACACAGAGGTTAAATGATTTGCCCAGGATTACATTGCTAGTAAGTTTCTGAAGCTAGGTTTGAATTTAGGTCCTTACTCCAGCCCCAGACCTCTCTGAATTGCACCACTTAGCTGCCTCATTTGAACCTCTAACCACAAGTAGAAAGGTACACTGGTTAACAATATTTGCTTTCAGGTTCAATTCATGCAGAAAAAAACATTATCTGGAGAACCAAAAGGCATATCCCTGAGAAGAAATAGGGGGAAAATATGTCTGGGGTTTTAAAAGTCAATCTTGAACTTTCTTGTACTAATGTTGGGGGGAAACATGAAGGGGGCAGGAGGAAGCTCCGAAATGGAGCAGTAATTACAGTAGTAGTCTTCTCTATAATTGCAACATCAAGTTGTTCTTTGCTTCCTGTGCTGGAGATTTGACCTCTGCAGAGAAAGAGCAACTGTAAACACTGGGGAGGGAGGACAGATTTAAAGGTTATCTGTCTGGGTGGGTGGGAGTGGGGGGAGAAAATGCATTTCATAGCTTTTCATGTCTTCATGAAAAAAGACATAAAAACACAGCTAGTGTCATCTGAAGAAATGGATGGGTGCTTACAGTCAGGTGGAAGAAAAATAGTTGTTTAATGTCAAGCTTCAAGCAAGACCTGAAACTTCTCCTTGGTAATAAGGTGGCATAAAAATAGGTCTATCTGTGTTCCAAAGAGCCTGCTGAAGTCAGAAGGTTATCAAAGAAATCTTCAGTGACAAAGCAGTGAAATTTAGCCCAACATAAGGTGTTTTACCCTCTTCGTTAAATGATGAGGTTGGTGCATCAGGAGATTTTTCAAATGCCCTTTGTTGTTGTTGTTTTGTGTGTGTGTGTGTGTGTGTGTGTGTGTGTATTCTTTTCTAATAAAGTTTCAACACTTACATAGCATATTTCTCTTTCTACACGCAAAAAGAGAAGAAGGTTTGTTACAGGTTCTCTTACATGTGATATACTTGGTCATGTTTTGAAAGCAGTAGAAGTAGTTAAGAAGAAAAAAAGCCTACTACAACTCATGTGAACATGTTTCCTTTCATCTCACCCCCCACCAAAGTGTAGCCAAGACAATGTAGAGCTAGAATAAAGCATCTCTCTCCTTGAAGAGCTATATAAACTAACTCTCCCTCCACCGCCATCAGAGTTCCAGCTAGGTTTCTGACAACTGTGCAGATTTTAATAATCCAAGCTTAGTCATTTGGCAAGCTCTCTAACGATAACAATAGATCACTGACACCCTGTCCCAACCAAAGTTCCAAGTACACTGCTTTGATGAAAAATTAAATTGCAAAGCTGGATGAAGTAAAGGTAAGCTCTCATAGTCATATATTTATGTACGTGCTAAAATGCATATAGTATCATAGGTATACCACAAGAAGGGACCTTAAAGACCATCTAGCCAACCCCTCTTATTTTACAGACAAGGAAACTGAGAAACAAGGAGACAAAGTGACAGAGATAGAGAGAGACAGACAGACAGAGAAAAAAAACAGAGAGACAGAAAGGTTGGAGAAAGAACAATTAATAAGCACTTAACAATATGCCAGACACTATGCTCAGCATTGAGACACAAATATAAGGAAGTAAGACAATCTTTGTTTTCAAGCTGTTTTCGTCCTCCTTTCCCTCCCTTCCCTTTCCTTCTCTTCCTTTCCTTTCCCTTCCTTCTTTTACCTACCCTTCCTTTATGTGGCAGTGTAGACAACCTTCTGCCCTAGTAGTCCCCCTGTTTCTCTTCTAATAAGGAGGGAAATGTGTTTCATCTTCCGTTCCTTGTGCCAGATTTTTTTTCTCTTTAAATATTTTATTGACATTCTTTTTCTATGTATTATTGATGTACTTCCCAATGACCTACCCACCTACAACTATTTAATTGGGAAAAGACAGAACACAAGGAGGAGTTGGAAAGATGGGAGCAAGGTCCTTGCCCATCAGCATGGATGACCAGAAGGTGACTCCAAAAACTCATTCCGAGAAAGAAGTAAGAGCCATCATTTGACTCTCCTCATGAGGATTCAGTCAAGAAACATTAAAGCTGAAAGGCCAATAGATAAATAGGGGGTGAAGCATGAAACATGTTTTTATTCAACTGGGGCCTAATTTAAAAGTATTGGGAATCTAAGTCATTACTGCCCACAGAATCTTCTATAATTAGAGTTCAATTTCAAGTTAGCCAAATTTTAATGAGTTTTGCTGATGACTGTTGTTTTTATATCAGAGTCATTTGTAAAAATATCCAGCCTTTCTCCCACTCCCTAATAACAAAATATACAAAAGCCAAACATATGCCAACCAGTGACTGTACCTGGCAGTGTAGACAAACTTCCACCCCAGAAGTCCCCCGATTTCTCTGCTAATAAGAAGGGAAGTGTGTTTCATCTTCTGTTCCCTGTGTCAGATTTTTTTCTCTTTAAATGTTTTATTGACTTTCTTTTCCTATGTATTGATGTACTCCCAATGACCTGCTCCACCAACAACAATACCCTACAGTCAAGGAAAATAGCTTCGTGCTAGGTCTTTCAAATTTCAAAAATCTGGTTTTCCCTAGAACTCCATACCTCAGTAGATGGTTTCTCTAGTTACTACCTTAGCACTTGAATGGGTCCATGATCTCAGAAAGGTAACCATGCCCTTCACTAGTACCCATCGCAACCCATTCATGCTTCCTCACCCTGTACTAATCCATGTTCTTCCATGGATCCTCCATAGAAGAACTCTTCAACACACAAAGGACTTCCCTAGATCATTTAACATTTCATCATTGCCAGTACAATGAACTAGCTATCCATCTGTTATCTCAATAATCAAATGAGATCATGGTTGAAAAGCACTTAACAGAGTGCCTAGAATATAGTAAATGCCATATAAACCTTAGCTGGTGTTTGCTGTTCTCTCTCTCCTTGCCTCCCTCCTTCCTTCCCTTTCTCCCTCTCTCCCTCTCTCTTACCACCTGACCAGAATGTCTCCTTTTCCAATCCCATAAGTCCTTGGAGATGTCTTACAAGGCATTTCTTACTTGGAAGTCGTTGCTGACAGTGGGCTCAAACCTACTGATACACTTCATGTCTTTCTCCATTGATTTTTGAGTTTTCTCCTATTTCTATTCTTTAATCATCACAGTGTTCCATGACTTTATACCTAGGTTCTAAGGAAAGCTCCACAAAAGTCAATTTAACAAATATTTCAAAGATTTAGAATTTTTTTTAGAACATGGTTTTCTCTCCCTTGATAATTGTTAAAACTCCTCCACATCTTGAAAAATTAATAGACAGTTTCACAAGTTATTTTGTTCAAAAAAAAATCACCACCTGGTGGCCAACCTTCTGAAATGATTCTCCCTGATTTAACTACACTGATCAATGAATGACTGCCAAAACCCACACTCAATGCCTTTTCAGGTTGTTAGTACCTGCCAATGTTTGGAATCTGCTTGCCTAGCTTTGAGAAACCAGGGTTATCTTCACAACATAATGAGGAGGACCACAGTAGAGAATTTGGCATGTTATGTAGATGTGACTGAGTAAATAGCATCCCTAAGCTCCATGTCCAAAATCTGAACCCAAGAGTCACATGGATCACTGACTCTTGAATCTGACCTGTCACAGCAAGGAAGCGGTACTCATTATCAACTCCCAAAGCTGGGCAATCTTCCTCCTTCCACAATCACAAAAGCAGAGAAGACCTCCATTGGTAAAGGTTGTGTAAGGGTCATGGAAAGGAAGGCTCTGTTGATTGCTAAAGCTATCCATCATATGTGTGAAACATTCATGAGTTAAGTGATCATTAAGCTGGGTGACTGGCTATGTATAAGATTAATCAATCAATCAAGTATTAAGTATTAACTATGTGCCATGCACTGTGCTAAGAGCTGGGATATATAGGTAAGTAAAAGGAGTCTCTGTCCTCCAACAATTTAAAACCTAACTGGGGAGACAACATACATGAATCAGTATCTACAAGATAAATAGCGTAGGTGAAAGATATCCTTAGAATGAAAGGCATTAGCAGCTATATGACAGTTCATGGATGAGAACCACACTTGGGAACACAATGGATGCATAAAAAGAAGCAAAGAAAGATAAAGCAATGTAGCAAAAGGAAAGCCAAAGAAATGGATATCTTTCTTATTTCTAATTCTAATTTTGTTTTCACATCTCAGCAATGTTTAGAAAATGGTGAATTTCATTTGAAACAGTATTTTATTGTTAGCAAATAAAAACGGGCTTCAATGTTATGACTAAAATATGTGAAATTTTTCTTAAGAATGTCAGGAATTTGTGGCAGCCAGGTGGCAAAGAGGATAGACCACCGGCCATGGAGTCAGGAAGACCTGAGTTCAAATCTGACCTCAGACACTTGACACTTACTAGCTGTGTGATGCTGGGAAAGTCACTTAACCTCGATTGCCTTGTGAAAAAATTAAATTAAATTTTAAAAAAGAAGAATTTCAGGAATTCAGAAGTCTCTGAGTAACGTGTACATCCCAGGGAAGGATGATGTTCTTTTTTTATTCCAAATTTGACCCTTTAATGGTATACAAAGTCAATGGTGTTATAGGTTCTCTATTACTTCAATACTTCGATCACTCAATAAGCATTAGTTAAGTGCCTACTGTGTAAAAAGCACTGTGCTTAGTGTTAGAAATACCAAAAAAGGCTAAAGGCAGTCCCTGCTTTAAAGAAGCTCATAGTCTAATGTATAGTTAGCGTTTATATAGGGTTTTAAGGTTTGGACAGAATTTATTATCTCATTTTTGTCCTTGCAATATTGCTGGGAGGTAGGTACTACTATTGTCTCCATTTTGCAGATTAGGAAACTGAGGCAGGCAGAGGTTAGATGCCAGAGTCACATAGCCAATAAGTATCTGGGGCCAGATTTGAACTTGTTCTTCCTAATTCCAGTTTTGGTGCTCTAACCACTACACTACTTGGCTCCCTTTATCTACTTAGAGATACTTCAATGGATCTGTGGTTCCATTAGTGTTGTTAGTCCCCCTAAAAGTACAGATTAAATCATAAGTCTAAAGCTGGAAGTGACCCTCAAGTTCATCTAGTCAAACTCCCTCATTTTGCAGATGAAGAAATTAAGGCCCCATGAGGTTAAGTTCTTTCCCCAAAGTCGCACAAATAGTGAACATCAGTAGTACATTTGTGCATCGGTACTCGAAATCCAGAGCGTGTACTTAATTCTCTGAGATCATCTTTCATCCACTTCTAATACTGTGTGAATTTTGTCTTTCCAAAATTCCCTATAGGACCCTCCCAAACCTTATGATTCTATGGATAATTTATGTATACCAATACCACACTGGACAGTCCATTTTGTATCCTACACTCTTGCTAAATATTTAACCTATCTTCTGATCATCCATATGCCTGATGAGGTCTTCTCCCATGCAAGTCACTATTGGTAATATCCTGCACCTTACCCATGTCCATCACATGTCTTTCTAACTGTCCTTTGGAGTACTTGCAATTGTCATGGTATTTCATAATTTGAACCTATATAACTACACTCAGGGAACAATGATGTTATAAAAAGATAAGCTTTTGCCCAAACCAAAATCTTGGAAACACTGAAAATATGCCCAACTTTCCAAATGAAATCTATCTTCTCAGTTCTGAGTATAGCTCATCTCTGTATAATGTCTGCCTAAAATATGTATACTGGAAGACTAACTCATCAAACTGTATGTCACATCTTGTGTAATATATATACATTTTGGGACTTTTTTCTGAATGACTGACTAGGTAAACCTCTAAAATGACTACAGGTCCCATTGAGGTCCTATCTTAAACTAGTCTCTTTTTAATATTATAATAATGATTTTCTAGAAGCATCACTGATTGGTCAGGGAAAATTGAATTTCTAAGCCCTCGTTTATAATTTTTAAATGTCAACCACTGCCCCATTTGCCCTGTTTTTGTGGGATGTTCCCAGCTAAGGATCATATCATGATTTTCTTTTATTTCCAGTCTCAATTCCAATTGACTGCTGCTTTTGATCTAGAGCCTGCTTTCATCCCAGACATGCCTAAAGGAATGTTTTCATCAATCCAAAATGTTTTATGAAATCCCTATATCAGATTTACGAGACTACATGAGCAAGTAACCCACAAGATGGGCACACATAAATAAATGGGCTATGATCTATATCAATGAGGGAGAGCCCACTAGAGCTATAATTAGGGGATTTTAAACCCAGGAAAAGCAGCATAACATGTGCCTACAAATGAAGGATCCTGAGACATCGGAACACTAGTACAAAGGTAAGTCATCATGTGGGAAACAGTAGAACTCACTCCAATGTGTCATTTTGAGAAAAAAGATATTTAGGCTTCACAGAAACTTGCCCCTCTCTGAACTCTAGATTATACGGGAAGTCCCCGATCAAATACTTAAATAAGTATAATTAAATTTGTTAAATTATTAAAGATGAAGCTTGGCTATCTCCCTGAAAGGGGAGAGTGGGTCAAATGGTCACTAAGCTTATACTGACCACCAGCAGAGTGGATTGTGTTGCAGCAGTGGCTGTTGCCAAAAGAGCATTGAACTTCAATTCCTGATAAATGGGTTGAAATTCTAACTCTGGCACTTACTAGCTGTGGGACTTGGAATAATTTCACCTAACTCAGTTTCTTCATCTTTAAAAACGGAGATAATAAATTTTGCATATCTACTTCATATTGTTTGGGAAAGTATTTTGCAAACTTAAGGATCTTATATAAATATGAACTACTGAAAGAAATTTTTTTGCCAGAAAAGAACAAAGAATAGGCAGAAATATTATTAAAATTATGTTAAATTGATTGTTTTTCAAATTTATCTTCATGATGTTTAAACATTAATAAAACCATAAATGAAGCCAACTCTGTGATATAATAGAAAGAACATCGGAGTAACATTTACAAAACCTGGTTTCTAATTCCAGCTCTGACACATACTAGTTATGTGACTTCATGTATGTTTTTTGACGTCTTTTAGTCTCAGTTTATCAGTGGTAAAATGGGAATAATAATATGAGCTATGCTTATCTTACAAGGTTGTTGAAATGCTCAAATCAGATAGCATATGTGAAAAAGTAAGGGAAAGGGGAAGAATTTTATAGTGGAAAGAGAACTTGAGAACTTGGGTTTGATACTGCGTAATAACTATGTAACCTTGTGCAGGCTACTTGATTTTTGGGGTCTCAGTTTACTTATCTAAAAAATGAGGGAACTGGATTAAATTATTTCTAAGTCCTCTTCCTGCTCTGTACCCATTAACCTTTAAAACTCTATATAAAGTATAAACCATCATGTATGTCTAAAAGTACAAGATCTTATATGATCATTGAAAAAATTATGTGTGTGTGTGTGTGTGTTTTAACACTTCCTGCTCTAGAAATATCCTTCCCAGGCAGTGATGCCAGTATTAAATCAGATTTCTCTCAGAAACCTAGTTAATTTGGAATTTTATCAATATAATGCTTCTGGAGATAGAGGAAGCATCACTGACCATTAACCAAGTCAACATGTACTTCTTATATTGAGATATTTCAAATGAATTATAGTTCAGTTCCTTAGAAAAAAATATCTCCACAACGATGTTTGAGGCTGAGACCAATGGAGGCTTTTAAATATTAAGTTCTAGTTTGGCAAATCAATGTTTGAGTTTATGCTTTTCCTTAGAAATTGAACATGGAGGTGAAGGCTGTGAAGGTACCCCCAAATCTAGATCCTCCATTTTCCTCTTATTCTGGCTTAACCTAAGTTTATGAGTCTAGTACAGAATTCATGATCCCAGAAAGTACACCCAAAGACTGTGGCCCATTTGGGGGCTAGACAATCCAGGCCTTGAAGTTTATTCTAGGTCAAATCCAGAAGTCCAAATTGGCTGAGGAGTTCTGGGATTTTTCTTTGTTTCATAATCTATGCCTCTCCCATCCATTTGGCCAGGCAGGGAAGGCTCCAGAAACTATGTGCCTAGACCCCTGCTTATGGAACTGAATTTTCTTATGAATTAATAAAAGTTCATGTTACACATATACTTCATTCTTAAGTATCATGTGGATGATTATTCTAATACCCAGGTTGAAAGAAAGTCCTTTTTAACTACTGACTACATTTGGCAGAGTAGAACCTAGGAATCTGAGTGAACTGGAACCTTAATGAAATAATGGGCTATTTTATAAGACAGACAGTAACTGTGAAATGGATAGAGTCGGTCCTGAAGTCAGGAAAACTCCTCTTCCTGAGTTCAAATCTCACCTCAGACATTTAATAGCTATGTGACCCTGGACAAGTCACTTCACCCTGTTTGCCTCCATTTCCTCATCTGTAAAATGAGGTACAGAAGGAAATGGCAAACCACTCTAACTAGCATCTTTAATAGGAAAGCCCCAAATGGGGTTACAAAGAGTTAGACACAAGGGAAAAACAACTCAGTAACAACAACACAATTGAGCAGTAAGTGAAAAGAAGTTCCCTGAACAGCAAAGCATTGTCATAAAGTCTACACTTGATTCCCCAGGAGAAGTAGAGTCACCTTCGGTTGGTCACCCAAACAATTATATATAACATGGGCAGCAGGGTGGGTTTATAGATGATACAAATGAGAAGCGGCAAGCAAAGGGTCATTTAGAGTAAGGACAAACGTTATGCCTCAGTGGTTCCTGAAGCCACCACTGTATTGCAGTCTAATAAAATAATTTTTATTCATAAAGAGGACCCTGAAGCATGAATGATTTAAATTAAATTCCACATACTCTGTTTAAGAAGGGAGAGAATTATGTGATATATTATAAAGATACTGGCATCAAAAATGACCAGTATTTTAAAAATCTAGGTATTTAGTGAGCTGTTTCCATTCTGAATTATATAGAACAACTCATTCCTCAGCACCAGAAGTATATGAGGCATTACTATACCTCCTTACATGCTGTTGGCATCCCAAATGCCTTTTCTTTCAAACTGACCTCATTTCTGTTCCAAGACTAACAGTAGATATATTTCTTAGACACTTTTTACCAGTACCTACAAGAAATTAATAATTATTTCTGAGATCCTTATTTATTTTATAGGTAGGACCTTATTTTATAAGGTGATGTTCTGGGGGTTATGTAGCTCTAGAGATTATAAAATCAGCTCCTGAAAATGCCAAGCCTGAGACTTTAAAGGAAATGAAAACATCTACCTTGGAAGGCAAGTTGCCATTAGGGAACTTGGGTACACTGGGGACTATAACTCAGCTGAAAAGGAAAATGTGAGAGTAAAGCAAACAGTAATTCAGCTCAATTTCACCCTCAATACCTTCACACTCCATTTGTGGTTGCTTCGGTAGAGATAGTGAATTTATCAGGATAAATTCAAGACATCACAGTAAAAAGGACAGAAGGCTGGTTTTAGAGACAAGAAAGAGCAGGGTTTCAATCCAGCCTTTGATCTTTATCGAGCAGGCATTCTGATCTCTCTGGTTCTCAGTTTCCTCATCTGGAAAATGGAGACACTGAAAAATGGAAATGTTGACATTTATAGTAACTACCTTGTATGGTTTTTATGAAGATCAAGTGAGATCATCGATATAAATCATTTGTAAACCTTAAAATGTAATCTAAATTTTAGCTATTCTTATTTTAGTGGCCGTAATTAAAAGGACTCGTATAAAGTAAAGGAGGAGTGGTTTTGAATCTATTTTGGGGTAAATCTGAAGTAGTCCTAAGGACCTAGAGGTGAACTACATGTCCAGGCCCATTTTATATTTGATTTTGGTTCAAGCAATTATTTCTTTAGTATAAAGAGCTCCTGGGCAAAGAAATCCCCTTCACCAATGTAGATCAACAATTTGTTTTTAATTTATAGTCTTAGAAACATGCTTGCTTAGAAACTTAGATATTGAGTGACTTGCCCATCATTGCACATGATCAGTCAATAAACATTTATGAAGCACTTATTATGTACCAGTCATTGTGCTACATGCTGAGAATATAAAGAAAGTCCTTCTCAAGGAGCTCACAATCTAATGGAGGAGACATGAAAATAACTATGTACAAACAAAGTACACAGAATAAATTGGAAATAATCAACAGAGGGAAAGCACTAAAATTAAGAAGGATGAGGGGATGGGCTTTCTGTAGAAAAGAGAGTTTTAGTTGGGGCTTGAAGGGAGTCATGGAATTCAAGAGGCAGAGATGAGTAGGTGCAGTGTTCTAGGCATGGCGGACAACCAGTGAAAATGCCTGCACTTGGGAGGTGGAGTGTCTTGGTTGAGGGATGACAAGGAGACCACAGAATAAGTGGTAAGTAAAGTGTAAGAAGACCAAAAAGGTGGGGATGGGTAAGGCCGGTTCATGAGGGGTTTTGAATGCCAAATAGAAGATTTTGTATTTGCAGGTGATAGGAGGCCACTGGAGCTTATTAGGTGAGGATGGTAGGGATATGGTCAGACTTGAGCTTTAGGAAGATCACTTTGAAAACCGAGTAGAGAATAGACTAGAATGGGGAGAAAGCGGCTGGCTGTCACAATAGCCCCTAGGTGAGGTGATGAGGGCCTTATATCAGGGTAGGGATAGTGTAAAAGGAGAGAAAGGGGTGTATCCTAGAGATATGACAAAGCTAAAGTCAACAAGCTTGACAACAGAATGACCATGGTGAAGGGGTTGGGGGAGGTAGAGATAGTAAGGAGTGAAAATGACATCTAGACTTGGGGGATGAGGGTGCCTTCAACAGTAACAGCTAAGTTCAAAAGTGGAGAGAGTTTAGGAAGAAAGATAACTCAGTTTTGGACATAGTGAGTTTAAGATATCTATCTGGAGGACATCCAGTTCAAGGCAGGACTTTAAACAAATCTTCAAGTCTAAAAGACCCAGTCTTGATTCATTATTCCACGTTACCTCTCTAAACAGTCTCATTATCGATCTGAATGTAGGTCTAGAATTATTCTAGAATGCTTCCAAAACAGGCCTAAGCCTCAGTTTCCTCATCTATAACAAAGCTGACCTAGAGCCTGCTGGAAATCTAACATTCAGACCTCCCATCCTCCCTACCCACTCCTCATCTAGTTCCCCAGAACACTATTCCTTCGTTAGATTTGTCTGAATGGGGAAGGGTCAAAACATGGACAGTGAAGGATAGCAGTGAATGAGGTGAAGGATTTGGATCCTGTAGCCATGGCATCTGAGCACTCAATACCTCCAATATTTCTCTCTAGGAAGTTATGTTTTCAATGATGCTAAAGATAATTGGACCAAATTGTGTATCATAAACACCACTTTAGGAGTGATAGGAGGGCCCAAAGAGTTATATTCCATCAGCTCACACTTAAAGAGAATTAGCATAACACTTCAATAGCACTGAAATCAACTTTAGGAACGCTTGATAGCAGGTGCTGTTAAAAGGCTTATCCCAGTTGGGCAATACTTGATCAGTCCTTGTTAAGTATACTTCCACCCCATCCTGAACCACAGACATAGACTTTACAGTCTTGGAACAGGTTAAAACACACAGAAACAAAGACCAGCCTTCCCTCCAGTCCTTTGGATCCACGTTAGAGTGAACATAGATGGGCAGACCATAAATTGATAAATTTGTGACTAGATGTCTGGTTCACTTTTGCAAAGAAATGGGAATTGGGGTCATAGGATTGTGGAATTTAAAGTTGGAATGTATCTTTGAAATCATTCGATCTAACACAATCCAGCCCAACAAGCATTTTATTAAGCACCTACTACATGCAAGGCAACTAGGTGGTACAGGGGATAGAGTATCAGGCCTGCAGTCAGGAAGATCTGAGTTTGAATTTGACCTCAGGCATTTACTAGCTATGTGACCTGAGGCAAGTCACTTAAGCCCTATTTGCCTCAGCTCCTCATCTATAAAATGGAGACATACTGGAAAAGGAAATAGCAAGCCACTCCACTACCTGTGTCAAGAAAATCCTATGTACAAAAATTCATGAGGTCAGACATGACTGAAATGGTAAACCACTCCATTGCATTTCCCAAGAAAAATCCATGGGCAAAAGTCCAAAATGTAGAGTCAGCCATGATTAAACAACAACATGAAAGGTATTGTGTAGGCACTAGGAATACAAAAATCAAACGAAAAAGCAATCCTCAGCAAGCTTACATTCTACTGGAGGACCACCACATGTAAACAGAGAGCATTAACTAGAGATATCAGGAGACACTTAAGAGCTTGTATGTGAGCTGAGCCTGGGCATTGTACAAAGCATTGTAGAAGGTAAGAAGAGGACATATTTGGTAACAACCACAGTGTGTGAGGACTGTTTCTAATAGACTTATCCCTTCACAGTAATGCAAGGACCTAAAACATTCCCAAAGGACTCTTGAGGCAAAGTACCATCCACATCCAGAGAAACAACTATGCAATTGGAACACAGAATGAAGCAGACTCTGATCTTGTGTTATGTTTTGTTTTGGTCTGGTTTTTCTCATGGTTTCTCCCATTCATTGTAATCCTTCCATGCAATATGATTAATGTGAAAATGTGTTTAGTAAGAGTGTATCTGTAGAACCCATATAAGACTGCATGCTGTCTCAGGGAAGGTGGGCAGAGGGAGGGAGAGAAAATTTAAGACTTATGGAAGTGATTGCTGAAAACAAGGCAAATAATTAAATTTTAAAAGAAAGAAGAGAGGGTATTGCCAGCCTAGGAATCAATCTATGCCAAGGCATGGAGGCAGGAAATTGAATCAAGTTCAGGAGATCACAAGTAGGCCAGCTTGACTGAAACTGAGTGTATGGAGGAGATTCATGTGAAAGGAGACTGGAACAGTAGGCTAAATCCAGCTTGTGAGGGAATTTAAATGCCAAACTAAGGAGTTCCTTTTGGAGTTCATTGTAGGAGCAACAGAAAGCATTAAAAGTATGTAAGCAGGGCAGTTACATGATTATATGTGTGCTTTTCATTCTACAGCCGAGGGACTTGAGACCCCAAAAGGGTTTTGTTTTAATATTCTTTCTCATTAAGAATAGTGAAAGAGACTAGACCTGAGATTTAGCAAATAAAACTGCAAATGACAAAACTCCTGATACTGACCATACAGGTCAGCATCTCCTCTGTTATAATCCAGCCTATAGTCTAGGTTGCCTGGAGAGCACCAAGAGGGTAAGTGACTTACCCAGGGTCGTGGAACCAATATGCATCAAACGCAGGACTTAAGCCCAGGTCTCTGTATCTCCAAGGCTAATTCTCAATCTCCTACACCCTACTGCCTGCCTCTCATTAAGAATAAGAAGGATTTTCAGGACTAGAAATGTCCTTAATTCAGAGAATTCTCCCCCAAAAGCTATCAGGGTTTAAATTTAGAATCCCTCATTTTCTAGGGAGAAGCTTAGTCACAGTAATCTTTTTCTTGCTAGAAAACCTAAATCCATAGTCTTCCGAGTAAAATGCCAATAACTGAGCCTTACTAAAATAAACTGATAAAGTAATTTCAAATGTCCTAGGAAAGTCGCATGAATCATCCGTTCATCTCTACTGTATTTGCAATAAGTAATACAAGAGCCTAGTTTAAATGAAAACTATTTTCAAGAGATCAGGCAAGAAAGTCACTTACATTTACAGTGTATGTTCATTTCTTAGCCACTCTGTGAAAGATCATCTATGGTTTAAAGGAAGAAAAAGTCATTGGCTAAAATATCAGAGCTGTCAAGTCCAATAAGGTGATCTCCCCGAGAAAAGTAAAAATCTCTCAGCTAATCACCACTGCAGTATTGGAAGTGTGTGATGGGCAAGATAATAAATAGCATGGTAGTTGTCCTACCTCACTGGAATCATGGTCCAACTCTTTCTATTATTCATTGTTGAGATACTTTTCTGCATTTGTGGTGTCCTTCATGGGGGGTACTCCCTCAGTACATATCATAAACCACCTATGCTTACTTACCTGAATCATTCTTATCTATTTCCTCTACAGGGCTTGCACCCAATGTGCTGGGAACCATATTCTAGTTCCCTTGATATAGCACATATGCCAACAGAGCATGTGGGTGGTCCTAATCTGACAATAACACCAAGGAATGGAATGTGAAAGGGCATGACCATTTATCCTCCTTGACAACAAGATAAGTAAGGCTCATATTCCAAAATGTCAAATTGAGTTGACTCATGATTCCCGCCCCCCTCTCATACTCTTTAATATGGTTTTGTCCCAAGTGATTTAGTATTGGGAATGAGTTATCCACAAATCTATCTAAACCCCTTGGAAATAATTTATATATTTTCATCCTCTGAAGCCACAAGGCATGGCAAAGAAACATAGGGGAAGAGAAAGATCCATCCAGTGAGTGTTAAATCCCAGGAGAAACATCTTGGTTCTTGCCTACTTCTCCTAAGAACACTTTCTCTACTCTGCCCCCCAAAAGAAGCCTCAAGGCCTTCCATACTGGCTCCCTCTCTTCCTTTTCATTACAACTATTCTTTCTTCCTTCCTGGCTTCCCTTAGCTCTCCTGCTGGAAAAGAAATGGGTTTCCAACTCCTTCTCTATCCTGCTGTTTCAAAAATCAACTCACAATTCTCCATTAGTTTTTTTCTAAAGTTTGTTGGAGGTTTTTGTTTTTACCCTCTGTCACTTTAGGCAGCCATATAATCATTTAAAATCAGAAGCAAAAAAGGGGAATGTCATAAAATGTTTTAGAACATAAAGTCATTCATCCTTGATTGTCAAGCCTAATGTAAATGAGTCTAGGCCAGGAGTTCTTAACCACAGCTCTCAGATTTCAATGGGTCCATGAATTTGGATGGAAAGAAATACATCTTTATTTTCACAATCCTATAGCAAAAATTTAGTATTTCTATTTATTAGGGATTCAGAAAGTAAACCAAGGCTCTGAGAAAGTGCCCATGGGCATTAGCAAATCGCCAAAAGTGTCCAAGATACAAAAAGGAGTAAGACCATTTGATTTGTGCAGTCATCTTTAAAATATCTATTTGGTGAGGTTAGTGACTGTGAACTTAGATGACATTGGGAGACAGGGAAAAGAAAGTATATGAATGGAGCAAATCATAGAAAAATCAAGCTGAACAGAACCTTTGAGATTATCTAGTCTAGCTCCCTTATTTTTTTTTTGGATTATGAACTTAGTAACCATCAATAAAATCAAGTCATAAATAGTCATAGCAATTTCACGTGTGATAGTAAGCTCAATAATAAGGATGTATAATAGGTATAGATATGTCTGGTAGTTGGATGAATTGTGGTATATTAATGTAGTTTACCTTGATCTTTCATATTTCTTTCTATTAGACTGACATATTCCTTTGATTCTCTCTGGAGTCAGCCTAGTCTAGCCAAAGCTTACTTAGATTAAACTTTCAGGCTGCTTACATGATTCCACATTGCTAATACATGCACAAATATGCATTGTATATCTGGATAAGGGATAAGTAAAAGGGATTCTGTGACCCATGTTGCCAGGTCAAAAGGTAGTCTGATTATGTGAATGGTTGCAGTTGAGGAACTAAGAGGCTTAAAAAAAACTGGCTTGTATGCAGGAAATTGAGAAAATAGAGGTCCTAGAATGATCAAAAGTTAAGAGGTTGAGAAAATAGCCACCTAGAAGAGCTTTAGAGAAGAGGAAGAAGTCAGGAGGTAGAATAGTAGTAAGATTCCTCAGGACAGAACCCAGAGGACCATAACCCAACTTCTTAAGTCACCCTGGAATTTAGATAAATATTTTGGTGTGAATGGTAAAATGACCAATCCAAAGAGAAGACTCATAGACTCCTAGAACTGAAAAGGAGTTGAGAGATCAACCAATCCAATTCATCTCACAGTTGAAGGAACTGTCACACTTCAAGGTAGTAGAAGAGAGTGTGAGTAGTCTTTGGTTCCTTTTCATATAACTTGTCCAACCCTTTATTCCAATCTTATTCAGATCTTTCTCAGAAACTCCATTCCTGTGTAATAGAGACACAATCTTGCTTACCACTGTTCCATTCTCTCACTTTGACAGCTTGAATATTTGTCAGCACATGCAGCCTCTCAGCCCCATGTACCTGTTTAGAGGTCAGTCCAATACACAGCCTAATCTCAGTACAAAAGAGGAAAAAACATTAGAATTATTATCTAGATGTGCTTGGCAATCTGTATAGTATCTGTTCTTATCTAGAAATTCAACAAGACATGCTATTCATAATAGTCATGAGATCTATGCATCTAGCATTTTACACTAAAATTACCCTGAACAAGAAATCTATAAGGCCATCCAATATCTGATCAACTATATTCAATTTCAGCCTTTCTTCTTCTGGTGGTCTGGACTGTCTCTTTATTATTTACTCACACAGACAGTCCCATTATTTCCTCATACAGAATACATAGAGTAAAGCAACTCAGAACTGACATCACCAAGTACCATTTTTCTTTTCCCACCCAAGGGGAAGCCATAGTTTTAACAAATTTGACGAGATATAGCCAGGACCTTGCTCATGTTATTTGTCTGTCATCATCCAACACCTACAGAAACCAAGTTGCCCATGTGCCAAATTCAGGGACATTCATTTCCCCATTATTTTTTCCCTGAATTATGTATGCAGAGATGCCAACACCAAGAGAAGCAAAAGCAAAGAACAAAAAGGAATAGAGAAATTTTTGGAATCTCAAGTGAATTTTATTAATTCCCTAGTAGACTATTTGGAAAAGCCCTCATAGAAAAGGTAAATTTGCTATTGGGATAAGAAACACATGGCAGTTCATGGCGGGATTTATTTCCAGACTCTTATTCTATCCAATGGCATTGTTTCTAGAACAGAATTATTTTCAGGAAGATTTCAGGCTTGCAATCCATCTCATTTTTATTGTCTTTTTCATTTATAAGGTATGTTGAAAAAGAATATAGGAAATCTCTCCCTGAGAGTGTTTTTAGTCTGTACCAGGCATTGTAATAAAATTGTTGATGATATGCATATGTTTATGAAGAGTGGTTAGATTTTTTTTCTCTTGAAAGTGACCAGAGATTGCCCAGGTACCCTAATTTTTTCAATAAATGTCAATGACATTGAAAATGAGTCACATAAAAATCAATGGACACCATTGTCTTAATTCTTTTCATGTCAGTATGGATAGATGTCCATAGATTGGTATTAATAGATTAGTTCAGTAGATTAGTATTTAATAAAATTGATTTTGTGATGGTTTATATGATCTTATATATCATAGTCAAAGACTATAAAAAATGGAAACCCAACTGGTAAAATTGATAGTAACTATGAGGAAAATTTTTCTCACCATAAACTGGAAAACTATCTTTCTTCTGCTCCTCAAATGAACTTTGGAGTCTTGCTAAGAAAGCAAAGTGTCAATAATCAAATTTCAAATTTATGAAGATTTTGTCTCTAACTCCCATGTAGGTTCTTATTATCGTATGCACAAGAGTGCACAAACAATAGTGACATTAATTCATCACACCAGTGTTTGGGATGAGGGAAGGGAATTGAAAAAAGGGGGAATATAGAAACATCCATGGATTAATGTTCAGACAGTTCACATCCATTTAATATATAAGGTCCTTCCATGGGAATTCAAGGAAAAATAATGAAAATCCTTGCCCTCAAGAAGCTTATATTTTGAAGAAAGGGGAAGGAGCATATAACATGTGCCCAGATAAGCATAAAGCATATACAAAATAAGTAAATTCCAGAAAAAATTTCAACTTAAGGGATGAGAAATCCTTTGTAAAAGGTGAGCTAGGGATTAAAAGAAGCTAGGGATTTGAATCAATCAATCAACAAGCACTTATTAAGTGCTTACTATATGGCAGGCATTGTGCTCAGAGCTGGGGGATACAAAGCTATTGAAGAATACCATTATAGAGATGAGAAACAACCTTGCAAAGACAGAATTTCCAATACATTCATTAGATTGCAAATAAGAAGAGGCAACCTTTAATAAATGTTTGCTGCATTTAAGTGAACAATACAGAACATAAGAAACATGAACATTAATCAGATTTTTAAAATATGTATAAATAACTAACAGTGAATAATTCTCCTGGAAAATATTCACTTTTAATTCTCAAAATTTTTAATGCTATTCAAACCATTTCATAGTTACAATATGATCCTACCAAATAGCTCTGAAATAGTCCCTCTGGATTTTTTTTAGAGAACTGAATGGTTTCCAATAGCAACCAGGGAGTCCACTTGACATCTGGGAGCACAAGAGCCCCAGAGTTCATCCATATGATGAGATCAGGTGAGAGGCAGGGGTTTATAGCATTTTAATCATTTACATCTTTGGCAGTCCCCATGAGAAGACTTTTTAATGTAGGGAACTTGGAGAAGGTCCAGTAGAGAACAGCCAGGATAATTAAAGCTGCTTTGTGGATGGCTTTGAAAAATGTGCCACTGTCAAAAAGCATACCTGTATCCCTGACCTTAGTCTTCCTAATTATCACTGTCTATCCATCCCATGCTCTTAGCTCTCATTTAAAACGTAAGCAAAACAATAACAAAAAATTATCAAGACACGTCGTTTAACAAACATTAATTCAGCACCTGTTTTGCCCAAGGCCCTGTCCTGTGCTTCCATTTCCACAGTGTCCTGCTCTGTTTTCAAAATTGATAGTTCTTGGATCCTAATTACTGCCAAGGTCTTAGTGAAGGACAATATGCTCTTAATAAGACAACCCTTTCTAAGGTAACTACCTCCTAAAGAGGCAATGGTTTAACTAAAAGGAATGACTAATAGTTGGATTTTTAGTGCAACAATATGCTGTTTTCTATATATGACATTCAATCTTTCACCTCTACTTTTGCAAGAGTATCTCCTATGCCTGGAATGTTCTCCCTCCTTGCCTCTACCAAGTTGGTAGCTCCCCTCAAAGCTCAGCTCAAGTGACATCTCTTACATGAGACTATTTCATCTCTCATTTATTAGTGATCTCCTTCCTTTCTAAAATAATTTGTCTACTTGTATTTTACTTTTATAGTTTATATATCTTATATGAATAGGGTTATTTTGTTTTTGTCTCCCCTATTAGAATGTGATCTCCTTGAGATCAGGTACTATGTTTTTACATTTCTTTGTTTTCTTTGTATTCCTGGCACATGGTAAATATTTAATAAGTATTCCTTGACATATTGGTGTACATATTGTTTCCTTACAGTAGAATTTAAGCTCCTTGAGGGCAGGGTCTGTTTTGTTTCCGTCCTTGTCTTTCCAGCAGCAACTGGCATACAGTTAGTTCATGACAAAAATCTTTCTGAATTGAATTCATTTGAACTCTGAATTGTATCCCATGTAACTGACAGGGAGAACTTTTTTCCCAGAACTACTCCCATCATTTATGCCAAATGAACAAACTCAACTGACTTGTTGCTTATCTAATATCATTGATGGACCACTTAGTTTTCTTTCAGTAAGAACAGATTTGTTCAGGATGGTTCCTTGTCATCTTAGATCAGAGTCTTCTTTCTTAAAAGTAGTAAGGGATACATATATATTTACCTCTGTACTTACTGACTTTTTATCACTTCAAAACATACCTATGGACTGGCCAGGATAAGGGGGGGGTGGGGATGGTGTGGAGAAGAAGGCCCCTGCACATATACATACCTAAATGAGGCATCCATCTGTCTGGTTGTCTTCATTCACACCCACTCCCCCAGCCCCCACTGAAGAACAAAATAGCTGCTTCCAGTGCAGAAGGAACTAGCAACTAAAGGGAGCTGTCCACCGCTGAAATCCATTCAGAAGAACAAAGAATTCAGTTACCCAAAATTGTCAGGGTCTGGAAGATCCCCAGCATAATCACTGTACTAAGTGGGCCAGTTTGGAAATATACCTCCCTTTAAGCTCAAGGTTTTTTGGATAGTTAGGTTCTTGACTTTAGACCACATTTTCCTGTTTTGCCTTTTGGATTTCGAAAATGAATGGCTAGTATTTTTTAAAGTTTTAAGATTTGCAAAGAACCTTATGTATCAACTCATTCGATTCTCACAACAATCTTGTAAGGAAGTTGCTATCATTATTTCCATTTTTCATATGAGGAAACTGAGGCTGAGAAGTATTAAACGACCTTCCCAGGGCTACATAACTTAGAAAGGATCTGAGGTCTTTTTGGTTTCAACTGGAGTATTTTGTCCACTGCACCCACCACACAGCTGCCACTTCATTGTCAACCTGTACTTCCAGATTCTAAATATAACTCCTGCTCTGACCTTTTGCTTCCTAGGTATCTTCTGTTAGCCATTCTCACAATGGATCTTGTGCCTCAAACAAATTGCCTCTTGTTTCTAGCTCCTCTTGTTTCTATCCCCTCACTAACTGAGGCATTATTGCTGTGGACTACTTAGCCAGACTAAGTTGAGCTGCCAGTATTGCAGATGGCAGGGAAGGTATTCAACCATAGCCTAGACAAGACCAAAGGAAATAATACACTAACTCCTGCTCAAAAATTACACAGGAATAAAAAGGTTTCAAATATTGCTAAAAATCTATGCTGTTACCATAGTTTTCCCTAAGATGTCTTTGGAAATGTTTTGATGGCTGCACATGTATGATCCAAATCAAATTGCTTGCCTTCTCAAAGAGGGGGGAGAAGAAAGAGGAGGGGAGAGAATTTGGAACTCAAAATTTAAAAAAAAACAAATGTTAAAAATGTTGTTTACATGTAATTGAAAAAATAAGGATGTCTTTGGAAGGAACCCAGGTGCTTCCATTAGCTTGTTGAGAAAGATAATTCTCAAAACGAAATCTGAGAAGTGACTAAAGCTTTTCTTTCCCTTAGGTGGTTTATAATAATAGTCTCAGAGGTAGAAGAAATCAAAACTATCCCAGGGTCACTCATTTCAGCTCTCAAGGAGCAATACCTCACCTAGACCTTACCTAATTATGTTTATAGGAAATGGTTTGCAACTGTATTGTCATCTTAGAAAATATGCACACACATCTGTATTTTTCATGGCAGGGTATCTAGGAAGAGCTCATCAGACAAGGTCCAAACAGATGAGCATCCAGCAAAGAAATGGCCAAGGAAATGGTGAGCCATTATTTTCCTCAGTAGTTGCTACAACAGGGAAACTTTTCTGGGTCATGGAACCCTTTGATAGTCTGATGTAGCCTATGGATCTCTCTTCAGAATAATATTTTTATGCACATAAAATTAAATGCATAGAATTACAAGGGAAACCAAACAGATTGAAATAAAGATGTAAATTTCCCTTCCAAGTTCACTGACCTCCATGAGGTTATCTAAATAATAATAACAATAACAACATGTCTACTATGATCCAGGCCATGTGCTAAGTACTTTACAAATATTGTCTCTTCTGATCTTCACAACACACTGGGAGCTAGGTATCATTATTATCCCCTTTTAACAGTTGAGGAAACTGAGGCAAATAGAGGTCATGACTTATACAAGGTCACATAGTTAGTACATGACTGAGACTGGATTTAAACTTAGGTCTTCCTAACTCCAGGCTCAGCACCCTCTCCACTGAATCATCTACCTGCTCATATCAGACTCACTTATTTCATCCCATACTTAGCATAGCACCACTCAAAGTAAATATTTATTAAATGCTTTTGAGGATCATTCATAATCCTCCTTGTGACTTATGTTATCCATCCCTAAATATCCCTTACTATATTTGGTGTTCATATTCTCTTCTCTTGACTTCAAGGGACAAAGGAGAGTACAAATGGCAAAACAAAAATATCAAAACCCATTTCATTGAAAAGGTCAATATAATGACATGATATCTTTTCATTTTTAAAAAACAATGTGTGGTGGTGATTTTGGCTTAGTATTTATCAAGCATTCCTACTCTCCTCTGTCCTATCATTAGACCATTCCCCAAATCTCTACTGGAATGACAAAAACTCTGTTTTTTCAACTAACTCCAAAATAAAGAACAACTTTATTATCTGCCATGTTGTTCTCATAGCTAACAACTCTGCCAAGCAAAAACATTTCATCAACTTTGTTATCAATTTGTAAATCATTTCTTCCAAATATGTTAGCAGCTGCCAGGGGAGCAGGACCCTAGCATTTAAAGATGGAAAACCCTCCCTCTCATTTTCAAAATGATAAAACTGAGGCCCAAAGAAGTTCCATGATTTTCTTAAGTTCATATGGCAAATTAATGGCAGATATGGAATCGGAGCCCAGGTTTCTATGACTTTCTAACTTAAATCTAGCGATCCTTGGATACTATCACTCTGTGTTCCTTCCTTTTCCAGAGGACAGGGAAACATTAGCTTAGATATCAGGGATTTCTCCCTAGAAGAAGACAATAGTTGAATAGCAAGGAACTGTTTTAGCTAAGCAGCATCAATCTTGCTCCAGATTTCAGCCATAAAAAGGTTTACAGTATATGTTACAACTTCCTTTTGTGGGAAAAATTTGATAGTGTCAGCTGAAGGCATGTTATCAGGAAGTGTAATATGCATTCAAATGATAAAATGGAAATTCCATCTACAAATAACCGAATCTTAAAAATATTCATCTATCTCTCTAGCCATGATTGTATAGGTCATCTGTTTTTGAAACCTTTCTAAAAACTATGTACATCATTTCATGGGCCAAAATAAGGGGACTGTGGCTGACCAAAAACTCTCTTTTTTTCTCATTTTCTTTCATGGTTCTATTTTATTGCTGAGCAATCAAGAAATCTTTATTTACAAGCTGTTTTTTGCATGTGTTTTCCACTCTTGATTTCTCACAGCCCTTCTTCAGAACAAGCTTACATTACTATCCTTTGTTTTAAAAAGAAAAAAAGACTGCATCCTTTCTATTTTTAATGTATGTTGAAGTCTCTTCATCTTCTCTTAAAAAAACAACTGATCAAAAGGAAAAAATGTCAAACATTAACAGTCATGGGGAAAATGTTACTAATAATCAGAGAAAAATTCATAAAAACAGTTGTCTTACCTCACATACATCAAATTATCAAAGAGAATCAAATATGGAAATAGTTGATGTTGGAAGGAGTGTGGTAATTCAGGCATTAATCCACCACTGGCTGAGCTGAGAATTCTAGTTCTCCATTGACTATCCCTAATTCTTACTGTGAAACCAGGTCAATTTGTTTTCTAATCATCTCTTTCTTTGTTTAAATACTTTATACTAGTATTATTTTTTTCAGTTCAGTTGCCTCTTTGACATGTTACATACCTGCTCCTTCACTCAGTTGTCAGTGATCTAAAAGTCAATTCTGATCATGACCCCAGTCAAAAAACTCCAGTAGCTCTCTATTACCTCCAGGATAAAATATAAAATCCTCTGTTTGACCTTAAATTCCCCTCATACCCTGGCTCCATTCTACATTTCCAGTCTTCTTACACCTTATTCCTTCTTCCATGACCTATAATCTAGAGACATCAGTTTCCTTGTTTTCCTCATACAAGACATTCCATCTCCTTGTTCCAGAAATTTTTCCTGTCTAGCCCCATTCCTGGAAATCTCTCTATCCTCATCTTCTAGTTGTCACTCCTCCCTGAGTTCCTTCAAGTCCCAGCTAAAATACAGACTTCTACAAGAAATCTTTCCCTAATCCATTTTAATGCTATTTCTTTCCCTCTATTATCTCTAATTTATCCTGTGCCTATCTTGTTAGCATGCACATGACATGTTTGAATCTTATCTCCCCATTAGACTATGAGCTTCTGGAGGACAGGGACTGTTTTTTGCCTTTCGTTGTCTCCCCAGTACTTAGTACACTGTCTGGAATATAGTAAGAGTTTAATATATGCTTGTTGACTGATGACTCATGCCTCTATGTGCCTCCCTATTCCTGAAGTGAATTCTATATTGCCTCTTGGCATTTAATAAATGTTTGTGAAGTTAGATGCATGAAGAAAGGCATTTGGGCAGCTGGGTAAGAATTCAGGAAATGAGGGAAGGACATTCCAGATATAGATTATCAAGTATCAAGGCCAAAGAACACAGGGAATATTTCCAGGAATACCGTCCCTGGGAATATTCCCTGTGTTCTTTGGCCTTGATACTCGATACTGTTTATTATCTGAAGATTGTCCTGGAGAAATCCAGAGAGGCTCTTGACCATGGATGATGAGCATTCTTAGGACACTACAGTTCTTTAAATCATGTACTTGGGCATCCGAAGGTTACCAACTACTTCCTTAGAAAGGTCCCACATGACTGAGATCATGGATCCTTAAAATATTCAAATATAAATTTTATAGTACAACAAAGTATTTTATCTACTCAATGCGTAGATCACCTCTGCACATGTTTCATGGGACTTAGAGCTTAATTTAGCTGTTTTTATTTTTCTTTGGTCTAGATCTATGATTTTAACCATATGAAGAATTCTTTGTGGAAGCTCTCTATGCCAATGCAGATCAGCAACTAACTGTTACCTGGGGCACAGAGAGGTCTAAATGACTTGACAGGATTACCCAGTTATTATGTGTTGGAGTTAAGACTTCTAGGTCACTCTTACTCTAAGACTGAGTCTCTATGCCTCACTAAATTATGATGATCTATAGAAACTTTGTTAGTTCTTTTATGACACTGTTGGTTCAATCTATGATCTGTTTTAATTGTGTATTTTTATTATATGTGCAGATTGGAGAAGGGGTGCTGAGGGTCGGTATTGCATTCATTCATTTTTGTACCCATTACAACATACTTGCTCAATCCCTTACAAATAACAGGTACTCAAAAAATATTTGCTTAATTAAATTTGATTTCCAAGTCCTTTGTCAGAAATGCACCTCAGTCACCCCACCCCAAGGGAAATCCAAGAGAAACATTTAAATAAGAAAAACCAATAGGTGTTCCAATGGAATAAAAACTATTCTCTTTATGATATTCCATTTGATAACAAAGTGAAGCAAGCCTTCCTGTACCTCCACAACCAATACAGGTCCAACCTTGGAAGCCATCCAGTCTACCCCCCTTATTTACAGATGAGGAAACTGAGTTTCCCAGAAATGGAGAGATTGGTGCAATCTTCCAAGGTAAGCAAATATGAAAGATCAAATTTTATCTCAGGGCTTCTTACTCTAGAGTTCCTGTTCATTCCACTCTTTGGTACCTTTCATACCCAAGTACCCTCAACATACTCTTTGAACACAGAGAACATAGAATCATTAAGATTGTGTTGGGGAGTAAGCATGTTCCCAGAAAAAAAGGGAATTTTATTTCTTATCACAGTATATTGCTCAGTGAGAAAGTTTGGCTATAAAAAAGTGTTGCTTGAAGGAAAAGTTCTTTTATCAACCAGTCATAGAAAGACAATTAGATAAGATTTTGTAATCAATCATTTAATTAAGGAAAGACAAAATGGGTTAGTGACTAGTACACTTGCTTTGGAGGAAGAAAGACATGGGTTCTAATGCCACTTCCTATACATATTTGCTGTGGGATCCTGGTCAAGTTGTAAAGACCAGTTTCCAATTGGCATCAGTGGAGGGAATTTCCACACTGTGATTTCCCCACATTGAAAAACATTACAGGTACAGATTGAATAATAATAGCTTCACAAACATTTTAATTCAATTCAATGTTCACTTCAGCAGAATACATACTTAAATTGGAATCATACAATGAAGATTAACATGACCCCTGCACAAAGATGACACACAAATCTGTGAAACATTCCATATTTTTATTGCATATTTCTCACAAGGATTTTGTTTCTTTCCCCCCCACCACCACAGGAAGGTATGAGAGAAAACAAATACTTGTTAATTGAAAGCATAAAATTTAATTAAAACACATAAGTCAATTCAAACATTTAAATGCCTGCTGTATGTCAGGTCCAGAGCAGCTAGGTAACACATTAGATAGAGCATGGGCCTTGAATGAGGAAGATATCTTACTGAGTTCAAATCTGGCTTCAGACACTTAGTAACTATGTGATCCTAGGCAAGTCATTTACCCCTGTTTGCCTCAGTTTCCTCATCTGTTAAATGAGCTGAGAAGGTAATAGCAAAGTACTCTACTATCTTTGCCAAGAAAACCCCAAAAGAAGTCAGGAAGAGTTAAACACCACTAACAACAAATATGTCAGGCACTCTACTGTCTTAGAAATAGAAAAGTCAGGGAAAAAAAGGAAGGAATCCACTCAAAAACCAGAAGTCAGCAAATAAAATTTCTGAGCTCTAAAGCTAACCCATAATGTTCAAATAGCTTTAATTTTTGAAGTGTAGTGGTCTTTATTAAAGATCTCAATTCTCCTTAATTTGCATTATATGAATCTGCATATACATCATATTCCTCCCCTCCTTATTCCCCATAGAATATAAACTTCTTAAGGGAAAGAGTTGTGTGATTTTCTTAAAAATCTTCACATCTCATTACCTAGCACAGTACCTCATGAATCATAGGTGCAGACATATTATAGATACTCAATAAACATTTGTTGAATTGATTCCAATCATCCAATATCACATGGTCTGTTGCCAACAGACTCAGGAAGAAAACCCAGATCTTGTTCATGTTTGCCAGTCCCAGGTGCCTGTTGCACTGTATAAATACATCCTTTAGTTTCTCGTTTTCCTGAATTGTCAATCTTTCCCTTCCCTGACTGTAAATCATGTTAATCATCATCCAAAAAGCACTCATTCACTGTGGCCACCCCACTGGATGACTTTGAGAGCCCCCACCCTTCTTCTTAAGACCTCTACAATGAGGGACTGTGGGTTGCTGCTCTCCCAGGTGCTACTTTACGATAGTACAGAAAGTCAGTGTCTTCTAATATTTTTGCCAGGGAAACTGATCTGCCCTGGCAGGCTGTCAGTCATGTCCAGGACACCACCATTATTTTCAGCAATCTTGCCAGTTGGTACCTACTCCTAGCCTGAAGACAATTAAGTCCAAAGGCAGTGGGGACCTCATTACCAGAGGAGCAGAATTGAGGAAAGCTGGAAGAAGGGAGTGAGTGGGCATTGGGGTGGCCACAAATTAATCAGGATCTCCCTAATCATCTCCACCCTCTTTACAAAGTAGCACTAAAAGGTGTTTGAAGATCAGGAGTGGATTTTTGCTGCAACACTCAAACACATTTGAAAATTCACACGTGTCCATCAAACATCATGCTTTCATTTGTGAAAATCTTAGATTTTCTTAAAGGCTACTCCACATGATAGGAAAAAGAGATAATAGAAGGAAGATGTCAGAGTGGCCCTATATTTATTGGTGGACCAGCTGCGTGCTATATATCCTCTGATCTTAAAGTAAAACCTTGTACAACATCTGGGTTCCAAAACTGCAGGGCGATATATGGTATGGTGGAAATGAGACTGAACTAGGAACTGGAACTTCTGGATTCTAGTCCTGGGCCCATTCCTAGGTCAACCTAATGAGTTCACCTGCCTTGTACCCTCCACCTTGTTTCACCCCAGCCTTCTTCCTGCCATGTAGCTCTGCTGCTACAGCTCCTATTCTGGGTTTCTACTGCCCTGATTGGTGAGAGCCCAGCACTAAGATGGCCCCAGACTCTGGGCATCCTTCTTGCATGACCATGCACATAATGTTTACCTTCCCTTTTCATCTCTTGCCCTGGGAACAGTAATCAAGTTAACACTGCCATGGAAGAAGGAAGGAGGGAAGGAAAGGAAGGAGGGAAGAAGGGAGGAAAGAAGTGGACTGTGTTAGTTGCTTTACAAATATCTTATTTGATCCTCACAACAATGCTGGTAGAGATTATTATTATCGCATTTTACAGTTGAGAAAACTGAAGCAAACAGAAGGGCATGTTAATTGGGGTTATAGATCCCCACAGATCAAAACACCATCCCTGCTCATCACTCCCTTATATGTATTATGTCTCTTTCAGAGTCTAAGCTCCCTTCAGATAAGGACTGTCATTCTTCCGTATTGGTATTGCCAGTGCTTAGCATGATCCATATCACATCATCCTCATCATCATCACAACTAATGCATATATGACACTTTACACATATCATCTCATTTGAACCTCACAATAGCCCTGATGTGTGCTATTATCCCCATTTTACAAATGAGGAAAGAAAGGCTGATAGAGATTAAGTCATCTGCAGAAGATCACATAGCTGATAAGAATCTGAGACAGGATTTGACCTCAGATCTTCCTGACTTCAAGTGCTCTACACATGACTCAACAACTGTTCTATTAAAACCAACCATAAGGAAAGGTCCCTATTTGGAGGGGCACAGAGTTCCTTCATCAGTCCTTGCTTTCTACCAGTGGATTTTTGGTGCCATGTTCCCCCATGGTAGATTTAGCTGCTGACAAATTAAGTCCTGCCCTGTGTATCTGGGAGAAGGAACACAACAGGGTCCCAGTTGGGTCAAAGCAAACAAGCTTGGTTCTCTGAATACTCATCTGTAAAGATCACATTGGTAGCAAGTGAAAAACAATACATCAATCAGATGTTAATAAGGCACAGAAAATACAGAAACAGATGGCATGGGAAGAGTGCAGAGAATAAGGTGGGAGATGGAGGCAGACATCATGGGAAATAGATGTGGGAGGGATGGGGACACATAGAGTCACTTATGTAACTGCTTATTAGAGTTGGAAACCCTAGAGCAACATGGATCCATAACAGTTGGAGAAGTGCTCAAGGGGGCAGGGTTTGGGAGTTCCATTCTTATAGGACTCTAGTGGGGAGATGGCCTAAGTTTTATCTGTGCCACCTTAGGGTTACCCTCATTAATATTATGCTTCTCTGGTTTTAATGCAGGGCTGGTGTTTATCTACAGCTTGCAAGTCAAGGGCCATTTACTAGGTTCTTTTGGGATTCTTTTAATTTATCACATTGTCTCTGGATGCTGCCGTAATTGTTCTAGGAGGCAGTTTTGGCAAGTGGTTTAGATGTTCCCTCTTACACTCTTAGCTCCCAATTATATTCTTACCTTACACTGGCTACTCACATACTTACTGTACTAACTGGCAGATTATGATATATAACTCCATTAATGAGTCTATAGTAACGAAGAAGAGGAATTCCAGAGGAATGACACAATTATCTCCATTTGGCCCTATGCTACTTAACATTATTATCAATGAGTTGTATGAAGGCATAGATGACATGCATATTATACGTATGGCTATATTAAAATGGGATAAAGAACTAAAATGTTGGCTGGCACTTGGAATACAAAAAAAAAATCTTGACATGCTAGAATGTCCAATCAAACCTAATCACAGAGCGGGTTGCCCATCCAACTGCATGTGATGTGGCAAGACAATAGGCACTCTTCATCCATTTGTTGTTAGGGTTTTTGTGAGTTGATTGTTGTTAGTAACCAATCTCTTTTGAATAGTTATGAATCCTATCGACAACATTGTCATATTCTAGGATTTGATCAAATCAGCACAATGTCATCCTCAGCTGTTGGACCCTATTATCCATTGGAAATCTCTGTTCCATTTGGGTTCAACACAGGCCATCCTCCATGATGTTAGTCAACTTTTTGATGACAGCATATTCCCTTTTTTTATGTCTCACTTGATTTTCAACCTTAGGATCAATGGGCAAAGTTACCCAATGATTGAGTCAATTAAAGAATTTTGTAATGTCTTAACATATGCATGGGAGATACTATGTTGGTGAATTTTTAAGGCTACATTTTGCCTTACCAAGTCAAATAATTTGTGTGTATGGATTTGTGTGAATTATGTTGAGTATGTGTTTATGTGATCAAGAAACAGTAAATACAGCAGGATGTTGTATTTTGTATACTTCTCAGCCAAGTAGCAAAAAAAGATAGAGCACTGGATCTAGAGTCAGAAGGCTGTGAGTTCAAATCTAATCTCAGACACTTCAAGCTATATAACCCTGGATAAGTCACTTAATCTTGTCTGCCTCTGTTTCCTCAATTATTAAATATAACAAATGATTGCACTTACTTCCCAGCATTATTTTGGGAATCAAATGAGATAATATTAATAAAATACTTAGTGCACACAGTAGGTACTTAACAAATGCATGTTTCCTTTTCCTTTTATAATTATGTAAATATGCAAAAGCCTTTATATGCCCTATTTTTAGGTTTCTCATCATAGAGATATACATAAACTTGACACATGCATAAATTATTCCCATAATGATTTTACAGAGTCAAGTAAGTAGGCATATGAATGAGGAATTTCAGTCACCTTTTTCTATTATCTTTGATAGTTTCTGTTTTTTAATCTTCTCTGTGAGATAGCTTGAAAATTGATCCCTTTGCAACTTGAAATCGTGTCACTTCTAGGACAGATTCCTTCCGTATGCACTCAGTGGTGTGTAAAAATTCTTCCTGACAGTCTTCTTAATTACCATTTCTACTTCCTCACGTGTTGTGTTAGGAAGTTAAGTTGATTCCCAAAATAATGCTCAGAGGTAAGTGCAATTATTCGTCATATTTAATAATTGAGGAAACAGAGGCAGACAAGATTAAGTGACTTATCCAGGGTTATATAGCTTGAAGTGTCTGAGATTAGATTTGAACTCACAGCCTCCTGACTCTAGATCCAGTGCTCTATCCTTTTTGCTACTTGGCTGAGAAGTTTACAACATACAACATCCCACTGTATTTACTGTTTCTTGATCACACAAACATATACTCAACATAACTGTGGTTCTACCATCACTGACAATAGATCTCTACAAAAATCTTGGCAAATCCGTTCAATTTAGTACCAATTTGTTATACATTGAATTTAATGTACAAGTATTATTGGACTGATCTAGCTTCATTGGAAATCATATCAAGATTTCTGGAAACTGTTTTTCTATTCCATTTCTTTTATTATTATTATTTTTGAAAAGATATTGATAATAACCTTCAACCATCATCCCTTAAAATGTTTTGCAAATAAATGAGTATTACCATGGGCTGCCAGTCTTTCCAGTAGCAAAGAAGGCAAACATTTGCTACCTGAGGTGATTTCTGGGCTGTTTTGGTATCTTTGTCATGGAAATCTGGTTAACTTAGCATCAATTAAATTTCTCTGATCAATGTTTATAAGTAAAGGTTTATTTACCAAGCACTGTTCTAGATACTAAAGACACAAATGTAAAAATTAGACAGCCTCTCCAGAAGCATATATTCTATTAAAAAATTAAAGTAAATGTCATTTTTATCCATTTGTCTTTTTTCAGAGAAACCATATTGCAAGAAAATTAAAATAAACGTGAAGTAGAAAATAAATAGTCAATGGGCTGTTGAAAATGCTTACACAATGAAATTTTCAAAGCTAATTGCAAGGCTACATTAAACCAACATCACATGAACTCAAGTAATATCGCTAAATTAATTGAGCAGATGCTTGTTAAAAAGCAGTAAGGCCCAAAGAAATTCTATTTTACTCACAAACATTTTCCTTATCTTTCACTCCAACCATTCATTACTGGGCTAAGAAAGTCCACACAGCTGCTCAAAGCTAATATATTCAGAGTTCCAACAAGGACACATACAATTTTCACATAAGTATGTTTCGACGTGCAAAGTCACATAAAACATACTAAGGAACCAACTGCTGAGAGAATACACAAAGGCAATATGAAATAATGGAAGAGTGGCAGATCTGGCAGTAAAGAAATCTGGGTTCTGCCACTAAATAGATGTGTGACCTTGAACAAGTCAGTCAGAGACCTTGACCTCTAAAAGAGTCCTGTTCTTAGAAGGAAAGGAAATCAACTCAGTAGCAAGCTTCAGTCAAGCAGCAGATTTATGAGACAAGATCATATCATTGTCCAATGCCCCCTGGATGCATCATCCAGGCAAGGGTTCACACAACAAAATGAAAGAGAACAAAACCCCAGGGCCCAAAGTTCTGTCGCTCTCTGTCTCTATCTCCTCCCTCTCTCTCCCTCTCCCTCTCTCCCCCTCCCTCTCTCTGTGTCAGTTTTTCTCTGTGTGCATGTGTCTTTTTCTCCATCTCTATGCCTTGTCTCTTTCTCTCTGTCTCTCTGTGTCTCTGTCTCTCTCTCTCTTCCTCTCTCTTTCTCCTCTCTCTCTGTGTCTTTTGGTATCTCTTTTTCTCATTCTCTTTTTCTGTCTCTGTCTCTATCTATCTCTGTGCAGCTCTATTGACCTCAAATGAAAGGGTTTTACTAGCTAATAAGTCTTCTAAGGCCCTTTCAGTTCTAAAATTTCAATCTCCTTTGATCTCTGGGCCTCAGTTCCTTATCCATAAGATGAGACACTTAGATTGACACAAGATGATAGTTGAGTTACAGGATCTTATGACTAAAATTATAAGAAGAAAAAGAGAAGACAAAGGAAAAGTGAGTCAGTAGAGAAGGAATAGGTTTTGAGATCCCAGGAAAATTTTCAGAAAAGATAGTCCTACTCTCTTGCTCATTAGACATAAACAAATCTAAAATGGCAAGCTTCTACATAAATACTGTCATTCAGGCCCTCCTTGATAAGACCCCCCCCTCTGGAAAGGGTCTTCACTCTCTGATCATCTCCATCCCACCAGAATCTAGAACTCTACTCCTATCTGCCACTCTACCAAGATGTTTGCCTAGCTGGAAATCAGGCCTCATGCCACCTCCTGCAGTCTCCTTGCTGTCCCTGATTGAGTACCCTTTCCACCTGTCCCTCCCCCTTTTTCCAATTCCCCTTATGTGTAGTTTTCTTCCATTAGAATTTGAAGTCGTTGAGTGAAGAGACTGGTGTGTTTACTTGTATGAACATCCCTAGTGCTTAGCACAGTGCCTGGCATATGGCAAATGCATAAATGCTTTATCCATTCCTTTAGCTACCTATCTATCTATCCACCCATGTATCCATTCACCTATCATCTACCTAGGTCTATCTAACATTTATCTATATCCATCCATGTATCTATCTACCCACCTATACATCCATCTACCTATTTATCCATACGACTTACCTATATCTATGACATACCCAACAAGTGATCATCCAGCCTTTGTTTAACTACTTCAAGTGGGAAATAACCCAATACCTTTGAAGTAGCACCTTCCTCTTTTGGACAGCTCCAATTTTTGAAAAGTTTTGTTGTTGTTTTTTTTTTTGCAACTTATACCCACTTCTCATAGCCCTGCCCTCTGGAGCCAGTCAGATCTGGTCTAATTCTTATTCACCAAAACAACTATTCTGAGGTATAGTTTAAGTTATGCAATAAATCAATTTATATGAAGAGAACTCACTAGTCTAAATCTTCAATTTCAAGCTTTAATCATCATTAATATCCTCTTAAGAAAAGGTTTAGTTGCTTTTTTTTTAAAATCAAACATAAAATTTACCAAGAAATTAGAATTTTTTCCATTCAAATGTCTAAATTTTCTTTAAAAATAAGGTCAGAAAAACACACATTTGCCATTCTGGACCTTTAATCATATATAGTGAGAAGTAAAATAGAAACAATTTTGATTATGTAATATCCACAGACAGCCCCAAAACTCATTTTGGCAACTGGTTGCTACCTTTTTTAACAGGGTGACAAGTTAGGAAAATTGGTTTTAGCTCTTTCCTCCAACCAAGTGGGGGAGGGAGTAACGAAAAAATTCCCAAAGGTTACCAGCCAGGCAAGGAATAAACACACTATCCTCAAGGATGGTCACCAGGAAGTCTTGGTTTATGAGTTAATTTCCTTGCTTTGAGTCCTGGTTATGCTATTTCCTGGCTATGTTACAAGGAAGTTACTTAATCTCTGACAGTGTTAAGTTTCCTCATTTGTAAAATAGGAATAATTAATAATGATGGCCCCTGCATCACAAGATTGTTGTGAGAATCAAATGACACTATGTGTAAAGTAATTTGCAAACTATAATAAATGTTTGTCTCTTATCATTACTGTCATTAAACTTTCTGTGCTGGACTAGATTTCCTCCAGTTCCAAGGCCTCTTCTATCTCTGATGCTCTGTACGTCTGTCAGAGAATCTTGGAGTTGGAAGGAATCTTGGGTGCCAATTTATCACCTCATGCAAGGTTCTCCTAACTACTACTTCTGTTCTTAAGAATAAATGTCTATCTTAAGGCAAAATGCCTTCCACATCCAGAGAAAGAACTATGGAATTCAATCGCAGAATGAAGCAGATCATTTTCTTTTGTATTACATTTTGGCTTGTTTTATGATTTCTCCCATTCATTTTAATTCTTCTATGCAACATGACTAAGGTGAAAATGTATTTAATAGAAATGTATGTGTAGAACCTATATAAAATTGTATGCCACCTCAGGGAGGGAAGGGGGAGAAGGAGTGGAGGGAGCGGAAAACAATCTGTTATATGGAAGTGATTGTAGAACGCTGAAAACAAATAAAATAATAACAATAAAAAAAGAATAAATGTATATGAGCTTCCCTGGAGAGTAAGGTAGCCATACATGATTATTAAGGGAACTCCGGAGTATTAACAGCTGAGGAAAGAGTTTGCACCCAAAAAGCCTTTGCAAGAAGACAAATAGACATCTAGCAGCTAGGTGGCACCATAGTGCATAGCAGGCTGGGTCTGGAGTCAGGGAGACTAATTTTGAGTTCAAATCCAACCTGAGACACTGACTAGCTATGTGACCCCGGGCAAGTCACTTAAATCTGTTTGCCTCAGTTTCCTCATTTGTAAAATGAACTGCAGAAGGAAATGGCAAACAACTCCAGTATCTCTGTCAAGAAAACCCCAAATGAGTTGGACACAACTGAAAATGACTCAACAATAACAAAGACAGCTGGTCCTACGGGCTGTCACCTCTAATACAGATTCTGTCACTTTTATACCAGCTGGCTTTCCTCAGCAACAAAACTAAGAAACTCCATGGAGTCTGACTCGAAGAGTTGTTATGAAGAATATCTTATTTAAATGGAAATGTATATTGGTAAGCCCGAGTGATTGATGAACCAGAGTTCAATTACAGGAGGGAATGGATAAGATGCACCTTGATACTAGAAAAGGTAGGTATCTTTACCCTTGTAGACTGGAACACCAGAGATTAAGGATGACAATTCTCAATACTTGAGGGGCTCCAAGTCTGGCAGGCTTCTTAAAATTGCCTCCCCCCATAGTAGTGTGATACATAGCCAATTTCACAATAAGAAAACTTTAATTTCCAAAGGAAAACCATTGCAGACATATTTATTTGTAGTATATGAAGAAGAAATGAATATAATGAAAATCAGAATTCATGCTGTGGCAATTTCTAGCTCCTTGACCATAGGTAATCCTCTATATATCAGTTTTCTCATCTACAAAATGGAATGCAATTGAAAAACATTTATTAAGTACTCTGAGCCAAGCACTGTACAAAACAATAGACTTACAGATAAAAAAACAAAGTGGCTCCTACTCTTAAGGAGCTCACCTTTTTATTAGGGGAGATAAACATAAAAGAGGGTTTAGCATCAGGGCAGGTGGAAAGACCTAGGAGAGTTCACAGGATGCAGCAGCAGAGCAGATGGTAAGGCCTGGTGGATCCTGGGGAGAAATGACAGAGCAGAAGATCCCCATCAACAACTGTTGGGAAGGGGATAGTGCCCAAGTGTTGGAATGGAATATGGTTCTGGGTTACTTGAGAGGTGGAGATGGTAAGAATACAGCATATCCAGCCCACATAGAGTGTCTAGCACTTGGTGGCAACTGGACAGTAAGGACTATGGCAGAAAAGAGAAAGAGCTTCTTAGGTTCTGCTCCAAAAAGGCCCTCAGTTGGCATCTGAATGATAGATTGGGCTGGGTTTGGAAGGAGTTCCCCAGAGATAATACTTATTTTGTCTTGTTCTTGGCAAAGATACTGGAATGGCTTTGCCATTTCCTTTACTCCAGCTCATTTTATAGATGAGAAAACAGGGGCAAATAGAGTTAAGCGACTTCCCCAGGGTCACACAGCTAGTAAGCGAGGAGTCTTCCTGACTCCAGGCTTGGTGTTCTATTTACTACACCACCTAGCTGGCTAGCATTCACCTTATAATATTTTCACTGTAAGTAAAATAACAGACATATAGTATTTTGTAACCATAATCAATGGAGACAGCTTTGTGACATACTAGATAAAGCATTGAACTTGGAAGCCCAGAGTACAAATCATATTTCAGGCACTGACTAGCTCTGTGACCTCAGGTAAATCATTTAACTTTTCTTAGCCCCAGTTTTCTTATTTGTAAAATGGGTATAGTAGCACCTACTTCAATGGAGTGTTGTGAAGATCAAATGAGATAATGCGTATAAAAATCTTTGCAAAATTTAAAGAGCTATAAAATGTTATCTATTAATAAAAAAAGTAAGGCATCCTTATTTTTGACAGTACTGGTATTATTAAAGCAGAATGACCTGCTCATTTTCAACCAATAAAGTTTTTTGATTTTATATTATGCGTCTTTTTTTTTTAATCAAATACAAAGAATGAATTTATTCCTAGTGTTCCAAGAGGAAGTCTCAGCATTCTGAGTGATGGAAAATTGCCACTTAGGTATGGAATGAATGAGCTTTAAATAGATCCCATTATTTTTACAAGGTTATTATTATAACAGTTTCATAATAAAAAAAAAAACTGCCCTTCAATTCTACCCTTATTGCAGGTTTATGATCAGTCCATTAACCTCCAGCCAGCCCCAGCTTTTCACTTCAAGACATGGTAAGTTTTCAGCCATGGTTATTGCACAGAATAAAATTATCCTTTATTGGCCTACATAATGTCTCTGACAAGTTCGCTAGGTGAGTTTGTTAGGTAAGTCAAAGATAAAAAGCCAGAGTTTGGAAGTAGGAGCTTGCTGGGATTTTTAAAGCCCCTAATCTCTTTCTATATGATTTAAACTGAATGTATATTATTATGGTTAAAAAGTGGACCTCATAATCAGAAAGAACTCAGCTGAAATCTGACGCTGACCCATACTGACTATGGGACCCAGAGAAAGTACCTTCACTTCCCAAGCAACTCACTAAGTCTTTAAATTGCAGAGTAGGTGTGGATCACAATTGGTAGAGTAAGTTTCCTTCCCAGGAGTTCCCAACATGAAGGATATCCCAAGTCTGGACACGAAACAGGAAATTCTGATTCATGATTCAACAAGGTTGTAGAATTCATGACTAATAATCTTGTTGGAAGTAAGAACTTGTGACTACAATGGGATGTTTACATCCTGCATTTCTATTTCATTATATTCCTCGAGTATCTAATACGGTGTCTGACTAAAAGGCACAATGTTTACTGATTGTTGGTTAATTCTGTATAGAAGGGGGGACATATGACCCAAACTAGCTTCTCTGTTTCATTTTTCTTCTACTTGAAATATTAAAATACATGATTTTTTGCTTTTGCAATGATCTCCCACCAAACAACAGAAGAAAAATCTGTCTTCCCAGATGCTACATCCAGGAAATTGCCCCTATAAGCAACCAACTCCCTCTGCAAAGTGGCTTTAGTCCCTTTTTGGCAGCACTAGCTAGACTAAACACTATTCTTTCATGGATTTGGTCTCGGGATCGGAGAGTATTCAAGAGAAAAGATAGGCTTTTCTGACTATGGAAAGGCTAGGATGCCCCCTACTGTTGAAATGAGTTTTGGGGGGGGAACTATTTTATTTACAGCTTCAGACAGTAAGAGATGCTCCTTAACTGCCCTCCAGGACCCCAAAGAAATATTTAAACAAAGCACAGAATGAGTGATGTCTACTACTCACGTGAATAAATGAATGCATGCATATAGGTATATACCTCTATACACACATAGATCCATAATGCCCTAACTGATAGAACTGTAGAATTTGCAAGTTGAAATGGACATAAATTAGATACAGTGGAAAGAACTCTGAGTTTGGCAGCAAAGAAGCTGGGTCCAAATCCCAGCTCTGTCACAATTTTCTTGTGAGAACTAGGCTAGTTTCCCTCTCCAGACCTTGGCTTTTTCATATAAAAAGAGAGATTTATACTAGATGATCTCTAAGGTCCCTGTGCTCACCTAATCCAACCCCTTTATTTTATAGACAAGAAAATGGGTGGACAGAATCATGGCGATTTGTCCAAAGTTACATAATAAGTAAGCTAGCATCAGAGCAGGGACCAACACCCAGATATACTGGTTCTTCATCTAGGAAGAATCTTTCAATTGCCCCCGACTTTGACCTTTTCCACCCACCCCCAAAGACAGCTAAAACATAACTTGAAAGGTGCTTGATCAGTAGTAAATAATTATCTGATCAAATCTTAAAACTAGAAGAGAAGAGAATTGAATTTACAGATAAAAAAAGTGAACTAATTTGTCTAAGATCTTACAGAAAGGAAGTATTAGGTAGGGGATAGAACCCAGATCCTCTGATTCCCCATCAAGGGTTTTTTCTACTGACTCTACCACAACTGAGTATTTATAGTAGTGGTTTAATGCAGACACTCAATTCAATATTTATTAAATGCCTACTATGCATCAGGTGCAGTTTTAGGTGCTAATACAAAAGCAAAACACTAAGACATCCCCTGCCATCAAGGAGCTACCATTATGTCAGTCAGCTAACATTTATCACACTCCTACAACGTGGCAGACACTGTGCTAATTGTTGGGGTTACCAGTACAAAGGATGAAATAATTCCAGCTCTCAAGCAGTTTATACTCTAATGAAGGAAACAAAAACATTTAAAATATGTAGATGTAATAAATTGGAAAAATGTTTTTCATCCTTCATTTTCGAAGTATACCAATGACACCACAGGGTGATGCCTTGACTTGTGTGTTAATTGGATTTAAGTGAGGCAAAATTGCACGAAGTCATCAGCCTCGCTCTCTCTTCCAGAGTTATTGAAGTCCAGTGGCAAGACAAAAGTCAAGATGACTGGTGATGGCCTGGGAAGCAGTGAATGACCTCGGCATCTTTGATGTCTACCCAAACTCCAAGTGCTCCAAACCACATCCTTTAGACACCTTCAAAGTCATTGGAACAAATTGTTCTCATCTGCTCATTCTTCTGGGAGGAGTCTTCACATTTGAAGTAGACATCCCCCTAACTCACCAACAGGTTCAAGGCCTATCAGTTACCCTCAAACTGATTTAGCCAGTCTACCAAGACAGTCTTACTAGGATGTGGCTGCTGCACATACTACAGCTTCTTAAGAGTCACAAGTGAGAGTTGGGTGAGAGGTGGACACAAAAGGTAGATGAGTGACCCTGTAAAGAGCTTAGCAAACCTTCACACCAGAGGAGCTAGTCCTCCCTTAACACCTCATGTACCCCAAAGTGAACAAATACAAATACATAAAGTGGTGATATACAAGGAAGTCAAGGGAAAAAGGTCACCAGTGGTTTGGGGAATCACGAACGGCTTTCTCCTCTGGTAAGGGGAAAGAATATGTTCACAATTCAGCCAGTACAACATGTATCCAAAGTACACACAAGTTAATTTGAAGGGCAGAAGGGTGGGAGCACTAACTAGGGGAACTGGGAAGACCTTGTATATATGGTTGTACCTGAGCTAAGACTTGAAGAAATCAAGATAATCCAAGAAGCTAAACTGCGAAAACATTCCAGCCTGGAAAACAGCCTACACAAAAGCCTGGAAATGGAGAATGGAGTTAAGTCACAGACCCAGTTTGAGCTCAGTTCATCTGAAGCCAGCACACTCCACTGAAGCCAGCTCCACTCCAGGTCAAAGCACTTCAGGATTTCCTCATCATCACACCTGTCTCTTGGATCCCAGTGGCAATGACAGCAGAATGTGAAGAACATGATGTCTTCAGCTACACCAAACTAACCGAGGGCTCACACTCTCAGCACAATTCTCTGGGGTCACCATTGTCCAGTTTCCCTCGAAAAAAGCCCATGTAAACAGAAGGTGTTCTTAGGCAATGGAAAATCTGAGGACATTGCTGTCCTCCAGCAGCAAATCAGCGACCTGAAGGCCAGGCTGCAAAACTCAGACAAGGTCATCCAGAATCTCAAATACCAACTACACTCTTCCTCTATCACCATCAACTATGCCTCTAGCCTGAAGAGGCCAATAAAAGGGAAGCTGAAGGGTGATGATCCCACATCCTCCCCATCCCACAGCCTTACCGATGAGGATGAGGGGTGGCAATCTGATGGCATGGGGATGCTCTCTCCACTGAGATGCAGGCCAAAAAAGATCTAGAGAAACTCATCCAGAGAGTGTCCCTGTTGGGGACCCAACTTCCAAAATCCCAGGTGGAAGGGAAGTTTGCAGTGGAGCTAAAAACAGCCACCTGGCCAGGGAAATATGACTTCTTGATCCAGTCTCAGGCTCAAGAGCTGTCCCATCTGTGCCAGAAGATACGGGAAGGGAGAGATGTGTGCCATATCCTCGTGAATCACCTCAGAAACATTGTCAAGTCTTTTGAGGACATCCTCCGAGGCACCAACATTGATTACTATCTGGGACAGAGCTTCCAGGAGCAGCTAGTTCAGGGGAGCCAGATAGCAGAAAGACTCACCAAGAAACTCAGTGCCAAGGATAAAGGGAAGGCAGATAATCCTTCAAGTTAGTCCTCAGGCTCAGCAAAGAACTATAAGAAAAGGAGAAAGTGATTGAGGTCTTGGAGTCCAAACTCAAGGCTCAATCCCTGACTCCCTCCAGCAGCCACACCCTCACTGATGCCCATCACCCTCTGAGCAGCATCTCTTTCCTATCCGATGAGATGGAAGCCAGCTTGCTCATGGATGTGGCCTGTGAGTGTACCAGTATGAAGAAGATTGTGCAGACAAAGCTCCACCCAACCTCCCAGACTCCATCCATCATTCAAGTAAAAATGCAGTTCCTTCATCTAAACCATCCTCTGCCACTACATCCCATGGGGCTAAGAAGAAATCCAGCTGCATACCCGCAACCTTGCCATCTTCTCATAAACCCCCCCAAGGGGCCCAGCCAGGCACATGCAGGTATCAGTCCTACCACTCCCACCATGCCAGCCCCGTTGCCTGCTGAAGTCAGTTCTCCCCACTGCCTGCACACCCTCCACTATACTTCCCAGCCTCATCCTCTGGGGATATCTGCAGAACTCTGCAGGTCAGCCAACTCAGGACCCCTCAGTAACAGTGGCCTTTGGGAAATGATTACACTGCAGAAGGAAACCGTTTTAGGGTCCTCAATCTCTGCAGTGTGCCAGCCTCAATCTAAACTCGCAGGCCTTCTCTAGCATTCACATGCCAAATCTGGAGTCTGTGTCCCAGCTGGGCAACAAAAACAGAAACCTCCTGGCAGAAAAGCAAAACCTGCAGGCTCAGCTGAGCCACCTCTCCAAGAGCATTCTAGGGAGCTGGAGCATCTGATGGAGGCTCTGCTGGCCTCCCATACCAGACTTCAAGAGCTAGAGGCCACGCTGAAGAGGCAGAAAGCTGAGTGACAGCAGATGGCTGAGGACCTTAAGGAGAGGTAGCAGGTGATCCTGCAGTTCTGAGAGGAGTGGCTCTCCCTCCAGGAGAAAAACAACAGGCTACAGCACAAAATGATCCTCTTACAGCAGCAGGGTGAGGAGAACCAGAGATTCCTCCAGTCCCTCTAGTCGGAGCTGCAGGTCTATGTAACCCTCTACCTGAGCTCGAAGCAGATGCTGAAGGCTTCCAACTGGGACATCTATCACCAAGGGTCTCTGAGCAGTGACTTGAGCACCCTCATAGCAGAGGTTCAGGCTCTTCGAAGTCAACTGGAATACAGCATCCAAGTGAACAATTCCCTGCAGCAACAATTCCCTGCAGCAGAAGCTGGAGGACAGTTCTGGGAAAGGTACCCTCAATCCTTCCTGTATGACCCAAGATTTCCCAGCCACTAACCCTGGGAACAAGTGGCAATTTTTCCAAGATTCACTTTCTTCTCCTCCAGTTCGGAACATTGGTATGAATGTTCCATCTTCAGGATACTCCACAGCCACATCCAGTGCTCTTGACCTAGAGACCTCGCCCTTCTGGAGAACAAAAGAGTTGGGTTTGGATGTGTCCCCTGGAAAGAAGACCCCTCCCATGCTGGAGGGAGATTCTCCCAATGGTTCATTTGACAACAAGAATGGTCGTTACATGATTGGCCATATGGATGACTTTAGTGCCCTGAAGCAGCAGATCCTGGAAGGAAAAGTCCTGGTGCATAAAATGGTCTCTCTCATGCAGGTTATTCTCAACTCACCTGCCCTGTAAGGCACTGAGGGGTTCTGACCTCTGGAAGCATCCACCAACCCAGGGGTAACACCGAAACCTTGCACCAGATCTTGGAGGAGTCTGACACTCTCCTCATCATGTTCTGGAGAGCAGGAGTCTGACACTCTCCTCATCATGTTCTGGAGAGCAGCCTTGCCCAGTACCAACAGCCCTACAGAGCAAAAGAAAGTGGAAGAGTCAATGAAAGGAGACATTCAAGCTCTGAATCAATGCCTAACATCAACCAAGTGGGACAAGGAGAATTTGGAGCAGTTCATTGTCAAGCAATTAACTAGGACACAATGTTTTGAAGAAGGCAAGAACAAATCTTAAGGCTAATTCCCAAAGACTTCTGCAGGTCACCCAGGTCATGGGTCTCCAGCCTAGTTAGGTGCTCCAGACTTCCTTCTCGCCCACCTGCATAGCACCTGGCTCTTTCCAATTCCACCTGCAGAGCTTGATCTCACTCAGAGCTGCTTAGACGGGCCACATTGAAAGGAAGAAGAATTAGAACGTGATTTGAATGAGACCAAATTGCTCTTGACGAAGTTGGCGTCACTAAGTCTTCCAAATCAGCCGCTTTCTAGAACTTAAGGAAAGCCCCCATGCTACTGTAGAAGTCAGTGTGTACTGCTGGGTGTTAGGCCTATTTCAGTACCTACTCTCCTGATCGCAAGTTTTAGCCCAAATTCCCGGAAAAGGAGTGTCCTAGAATTCTCTGCTCCCCTCCCAGATCATATCTCCTTCCAATTTTCTATTGCATGTTCTACTTCCATAACAACCCATTATACTAAGGAAGAATCTTCCTATGTGGATTACTAAAACAAATTTCAATCTAAAAGAAAACCATACCCAGAGAGGGTCTTTCTCTAAAGACTTTTTCTTCCTATATGAGTTATGAAATTTTGGAGTAAATACGCCAGGTCCTGAAAAAGTTAGATACAAAGAAACAAAAGATTCAAAGATTTTTTTTTCAAACATTGATAACAAAGATTAAAGTACTACTAAGAGAAAGATGTTTTCAAATTTAAAAAAATGAAATGGAGACTGAAATGTTGTGGACAAGGAATAGCAAAAAATTGGTTTGACTATAATGTAGACTAGGACATAGTGGAAAATAGTGTCTGGAGATCAATCTGGATAGACAGAAGAGACACACACCAGGAGGAGCTCAAAATGCCAGAGAGCAGCTTGTTGAATTCTCTTATAGCAGGAATAGGGAGCAATTGAAGTCTCAAGCCAGGAAGTGTTTGTTTGAGTGTCAATAAATTTTTAGTTTTGTGAACCACATATTTGTAAGGGAAGTTGGCAACAATATATGGGGTGATGTCAGGTAGTGAAGTTCCCTGATTTTCTGAGTGGGGGCAATGAAGAAGAGTTAGAAAAAAAAAAGCCCATAGCCTCCTCCACTGTAAGTGTTCACCCAAAAAGTCACTGAATTCTGAAACCAGCCAACAACTGTTTATTGTGCTCACTGTGCAAAAGATACAATGCAGGGCACTGATGGACATACTAAACCAGGGTTCCGAGCCTACAGAAGTTCAAAATCTAGCAGAGAAAACAAATATAGGGCGCATCAATAATGGGGGGGGAACCAATCTCCTCTTCCTTTGAGTCAAATTTGTTAGGTGCACATTTTTTATTAATGTTAAAAGCATTCTTCTTGGAAATGTCTTGATCATTTTCTCCTGATAAAACAGAAAAGGCTTCTCTGTTTAGTAGTTTCCAACTCATATTTTATAGTAATCATGAAACAAAAGACTACAAAGAAAAAAAGACTCTGTCATCAAACTGTCTACATTCTTTCCATGATTCCAGAAGATTTAGAGAGATTATCTATGTATTTGATTCCAGTCAAACTATTATGGCATATATCAATAATTAGAATAATGAATTATGTATGAGCTTACTTGATTGTGTTTGCTTGCTGGGACTTAGGGCTAGGTTTGCTGAACTGAGTCCATAGATCCCCTTCATGGTTCCCACTTTCCTTTCCAGCCCCTAAGTGGGTCTCTCTATGGTTCTATCCTTTACCCTAATTTCTTTTCCCTTGACAATCTGATCTGCTACCATGATGCCAATGATCACTTTTATGTATGTAATCTCTCTTGCTTGGGTCTTATTTCCAATTCTTCTTGGACAAGTCAATGTAAATACCCCACCCACATCTTAAACTAAACACATCAAAGTCAGAATTAATCCCCAAAAAGGGGCCCTTTCTCCTAACTTACCTATTTTTGTTGAGAGCATCACCATCACACACATTCTGCTAACTTCATTAGGGTCAAATTGACCTACTTTCTGTTTCCTGCATGCATTTCCCATTTCTGTGCCTTTGTATAGGATGCCTCCCGTGCCTGGAATGCATTCCGTTCTCATCGCAGCTTCTTGGAACCTCTGGTACCAAGCCTCAAAACTTTGGGCAATCAATCAGTCTTCTATATCCCTCACACACCCTGACACATCCAATGAGTCACCAAGTTTTGTCAGATTTATCTCGTAATGTGTCTCATTTCTGTTCCCTCTATTACATTTCCACTGTTATCATACCTCGGGCAGACCTTTATTACTTCTCCCTTGGTTAGTATCCTAACTGGTCTCCTTGTCTTCAGTCTCACTCCTCAATCCATCCTTCACATTGCTGTCAATGTAATTTTCCCAAAGAATAAATCTGATCCCATTACTTCCATTCTAAAAAACCATGAGTTTGCCCTTATTTATTGAATAAAATATAAATTTCACAGCCTTGAGTCAATACCGTCAATAATTTCAACACTTATTTCTCATTACTATTACCCTCCTTCACAAGCACTATGTTCCAGTCAGAGCTTTAAACTCAGAATTCTTGTACCAGTGACAAATTCAATTGGTGATGTAGGATATAACATACAACTCAGACAGAGGACAATCTGTCCTAGGTGCATCTATGCCAGGAAAAGAGACTTTCTGTATCCCCCAAAATCTGGACTGTACCTCCAAGGCATGACAAATAGATCCTGACCTCCCCAATTCTCAGAAGGTAGAGGAGTGGAAATGTGAGGAAAGGTGGACCCTAGAAAAGAGACATCATGACAATGCATCCCTAAAGGATAAAAGCCCAGGAGACTGGGAGAGAATAAGAAGAGTTAAAATACATGGCACCATACAACACAATGATGGAAGATGGTAGTAAGGCTTGGGCCAGAAGATGGATCAGAAAACTGCCTCAGGAAAGAAACATTTCCTCCATCTGCCACAGTTTTTTGTACCATCAAGCAAAGCCCAAGTCACTCCACCTTAGAATGGACTCCAGACAAATTAAATGACTCATCATTCCTTCCACTTCCCAATTCCACATGTTTACATTCATCCTGCCAGGCTGGAATGGAATTCTCCACCTCTGCCTGTTGAAATCCTTCTCATCCTCTTCCAAGGTCTAGCCAAATGTCAGCTCTATGATGAAACAAATAAAACTGATCACCCTTATCTAAACACCACTTTACATTCACAGGAGAATCATCTTCTAACACGTGTCATGTTTATTTTTGTATAAATCTTATCTTCCCTATACTAGATGGTAAGTTGCTTAAAGATAGGGACTACATCATTAATTTTGTTGAATTGTTTATTTCTTTGGTTTGATGAGTAGGTACTCTGCTTACATACAATATCATATTTTGGAACAGTTTAAAGGACATACTTTGCAACATCATCAGATCTCTGACTTCATCAAAGTGAGGATTCCTTCTACCAGTGCGGATCACAACCTCACCATACTTTCTCACATTGTAATTCTCATACATATCCTCCTACCATAAATCCTCCATCAAGGACTACACAGTGTCCTATAGGCCTTTCTATAGTTCTTTTTTTTAAAAATAGGAATCAGTACAGCAATGGAACTGAACATCAGTTGTCTTTCATTCTCACTACATGATGGCTCCATCCCCTTTTCCATTTATAAATTTTCTTGATATCTTTTATGAAACCTCTTGAATGCAATATTTTAATTAATTCTGACTACAAATACTATCCCATTTCTATCACCAAACATATATGATTAGTTTCTTTTTCTTTGAAGTCTCAATATGATTACCAATACAGAAACAATTTTACAAGTCCAAAGGAACAGCATATTTGCTATTGTAAAAAAAATTTGTATTTTTCCTATTGTCATTATTTTGTTTCTACTTCAGATAGTTATCCTCACAGCCATCTTCTAGTGAATAATATATTGCAAATGACATGGCAGAAAGAACAAAATAAAATGCTTCATGCAAAATGATTACAGTCTCAGAAGTAAAATACATTATCATCCATCTTTTACTGTACTGTTATCTGAGTCTATCCATTATTTTTTTAGCTATATGAGTGACTTTCCTCATTATGGTAAGTTGTATTCAATCACAGGATTCAACACATGTCATCAAGCACTCAAGAACTTGTGACCCATGCTGTGAAACTGACCAAGAGCCAGAACCAGTGGACCTGAAGTCTATACACAGGTGGGCACTTCTCTCTTTCCTTGGTCAGAAAATGCTAGGAATATTTCTTTGCAATTTCTGTAGATTTCTTTTCTGTGTATCTTTTGAGCGTTAGGAAATGGGCACAAGAAAAACAAATTACTAGGGAGAAATAGGAGTATAATGATGATTTCCATGCTTCCTGATTTTATTATCAAACCAGACATTTTTTACTGAAACACAAAATGATCTGGAAAAAGCATCTACTAAGGTGACAGCATTGAAATGACCTAATGATGTTATTTGACCTATAAAACACATAACTGGGCACACTAACGGAGTCACCCATATTAAAATAACATGGAGAACACAAGTCATAACTTGATTTTTTTTAATGCACTGAATTTTAGATACCAAGAAAAGCAGATTTCCCACTTTGCTTTGTATGCATAGGCAGTCCGAAGAATAATGATTTCTAAAAATATGTATGTATTTACATATATACAGATGCATGTATACATATATTATATTTATATGTTCATTCTCTTATTGATTCTTGTCTATGTTCATTCCAGAGGTTATTGAATCAATGATGTCAAATCATCCAAGGTGACAATTATCTTTCAAACACGTAACCAAACTCTGGCATATGCACAATTTTGCCCAAAAGTATAGATAAATATATGGTCATTAGATTATAAGATCACCCAAGTAGAGGTGGAAGGGAACACAGAGATCATTTCATCCAATGTCTAGACTATACAGATAAGGAAACTGAGGTTAGGTATTGGCCAATAGGGCTCTGTCCTGGGTCTCTTCTCTTCTCCTTCTATATTATCCTACTCAGTGATCTCATCCACTTCTGAGGACACAATCATCAGTTCTACATAAATGATTCTGAGATGATTGATAGGTAAATGGATAAAGTTCTATGCAGATGACTGGTAGCTAGCTAGATCGGAATTCTATCAGAATTATCTGTATATACGTATGTTTTTATATATGTATGATGTGTGTAGATGTATATATATCCATTCTGTGTGTGTGTGTTTGTGTGTATCCAGGTCTAATCCCTCTGCTAAAATAAAATCACACATTTCTCATAGGCTCTTGGACATCTCAAACTGGATGCCCCATAAGCATTCTCGACCCAATGTGTCCAAAATGGAACTCATTATCTTTCTCCCCAAACCATCCCCTTTTCCAAATTTTCCTATTACTGTCAAGGGTGCCACCATTCCCCAGCCTTCCAGACCTACAAAGTTGATACCATCTGTGACTCCCCACTCTCACTGACCCTAAATATGCAATTACCATTACCAAATCTTGGTGTGAAGGTTTCCACTTTCACATTTCTGATATGTCTCTGCACTCACACTGCCACAACCCTAGTTCAGGTTCTTGTCACCTCTGGCCTGGACCATTATAATTGCCTTCTATTTGATCTCCCTGTCTCATCTCTCTCCACTCCAAACCATTCTCTCCTCAGCTGCCAAGATAATTTTTCTAAAGCTTAGGTCTGCCCATACCATCACCATGTTCAGCAAACTCTAATCACCATCAACCTCCAAAATTAAATATAATGTCCCTCAACTTCTTCATCTATAAAATGAGGGGAATGGACTAGGTCCCTCCAGCTTTGAAACTGATGACTGATTTGGGTGATTTGGGTGCATGTGTACAGAAGGGACAAACCTCAATCAGGGGAAACCCCAGGTCTGGCACATGTATGGCTGTGAGGAAAACCTGGGAGCACCAGCCAACGCCAGAAGAACAACTCCTAGGTCTCCCTTATTAGCATCTAGAGTGTCCAGAGAGAACTGCATATCCTTAACATCTGAGAAGGGATAGCAGCCAGGAGAACCACTACAGATCAGCGATGAATGCCAGCATGGAGTGAGTACAACTGGAGGAGACATACAGCAGTCTTCCTAAGAGACCATAGTAGCTTACTAGTCCCTGAATATCTCACAGGAGCAACCAATCACACAGGACCAGGACATGTGGGACTGAACTTCCTAAGAATAACAGCACACACAGGAACTGTTTGATATAATCACTGTAGGCTTTGGACAGTAGACTATCAACAGGGAGATGGTCTGGTTTAAGCTAAGTTTTGAGGGAAGCCAGTGATTCTATGTTGAGGAAACTGAGACCCAGGGAAGTATAGTTACTTGCCCAAGGTTAGTGGGTCAGAGGTGGGAGGAGGAGAAAATAAATGTTTGCTAACTGAAAATAATTTTTTAGATTATAGTGAAAATAAAGATATGCCTTTAAAATATATGCTTAGAAATATTAGTCATAAGGAAAAAGATAAAAGATATAAAGAATAAAGATAAAAGAATCTAATTTATTAGCAATATATAGTATATGAGATCTCTCACAGTGATTACAGAATTAGAATATAATGCCTATTACTAGAATAAATCTGAATATATATATAAAGTAAATGTTTAAAATAACCTATTAAGGCTTACTCCTTTTCGGAAAGGAAAAAACTCCACAAAAATCACAAGGCTCATTACATTTGATTTCTTCTGATTCTTCTGGAATGTTGCATTTCATCCAGGACATTTCTCACAGACTCTACACAAACTTCTCCCTTGTGATGTTTCTTAGAAGCCAAATTCCACACATGTTCAAAGTTCTCATCAGTAAGGTTGACACCAATATTCCGTAATATCCGAGCAATCTATAAAGATATCATTTTAAAATAAGGGCAAGTCTCATTGAAAAATAAAACAATATAAATAAAGTGTCAGACCACGTCTATGCATGATAGAAAGACAACAGAGACCAAGGCTGGAAGGCACAATGGCTTTTGTTGAAGATGGTTTGGATTATCTCACTCAGAGATAATGAGGAGAGAGAAGAAGGGAAGGAAAAGGTAGAAAAGGAAAAGGAAAAGAAAAATGTAGGATTACGAAGAAGGATGAGAAGCCAGAGAAACAAAAGAAGAAGTCAGAGAAGGCTCACAACTGTGAAAGTATTAGGGAAAAGGGGAACAAAGGGAAAGCAGAGACTGGGAAAAGGAAGAAAGCAAGCGAAGGGAGGACCAAAAGTTAGCAAAGGAAGGCAATCATGGGCAGTATTATCAATTCAACTTGAAACAAAATGGAAATCCTCTTTAAAAAAAGGAAAAGACCATCATAAATCAGAAAAGCTGAAGAATGACAATACCCCACTTCATTTTCTGTTCATTCGCACTCAACAAGAGATGAGGTCATCGTTGTTGTTCAGTCATTAAGTTGAGCCCAGCTCTTCATGACCCAATGGACCATAGCACTGTGGAACTGAGTTTTCCTTATAGTCCTGCTCTCACAGCCATACATTGCTAGGTCACTGGTCAAAATAATGGAGTCCTTCAGAATTTGTATTCCATGTGCCAAACTTCTTTGGGGATTTTCTTCTCATTAATGGCAAGTCATTCTAGACTTCTCTATCTTTCAGATGCCAGCCTATTATCTATAGTTTGTTGTTTGACACATTTCATGGGACTAAAATGGATGCACACTTCAGCTTTCCTTCTCTTTAGGGGCCGGTGTGGCACAATGAGAAAAGAGCTGGATTTGGAATCAGAGAAAATGAAACAATAAGTAAAATAATGTCAAATGTGCAGATAAAAGTTCAAGAAGTCCTAAGCTCACATGAAGCAGAGAGTGGAGGTGGGGAGGAGACAGGAACTGTGTTATGTTTAAGATAGTTGGTAAGATGGCCCAACATCTTCTCAAAATAGGAAAAGAGGGGACAGAAGATGTCTACTGACAAATCTGTGCCAAGGAAAGCGTCCTTCATTCCCAAAGGCATCCAAATAAACCTCCATGAACCTCAGTGGGAGCTACCATTGACCTAGAGGAAAAAGACCACAGATTATCCCTTCTGAGTCCTTTTCAATTTACTCTAAAAGTAATAAATCAGATTTACCTTGAGGGATAGATAAATAGACCCAATATAGTTTCATAGAGGAGTCTTTTTTAAAAAATTATACCATCTGTTCATGATACCCAAAATTCCTATAACCAGACAAATAGCCTCTTTTGCTACAATTAGGATCACTGATGGAGATTTGGAAAGGAACTTGGGGTCATCTAGTGTCCTCTTTTTACAAATAAAGGACTGAGGCCTTGTTAAGATTTAGGGAATTACCCAGCGTGGTAGAACCAGGATTTGAACTCAAATTCTCTGATTCCACAGCAGGAGCAGTGTCACTAGAAAGTGACATCGATTTTTTTAAGCATCCATAAAACACTTTTTTAAGAAGCAGAGGAAAAAGTTGAGCTCCATAGTGAATTTATGGGGAGAAAGAAATGTTTCCTATCATAAGGTCAATTTGACAAACTTAGGAATTTCTTTCTCTCAGACAAGGAGTACCACATATCACAATGGCCATGACTTTGTGCTTACCCATCAACCTTGTTGAAACAACAGATGAAGTACCTGGGAAATGAAATCACATACTGATATACCAAAAAGATCAGAGCTGGAACCAGAACTTCAAGAGCTTTTTTCTTCTTTTTCTTCTGTTTTTTAACTTTTACCCTTTATTTTACCCTGTTTTTGATGCATTTTAGCTATCTAGAGATCTAAGCGTGAACCAATGATTTGCAAATACAGATATATTCTATTTTTCTTTTTCCAGAACTTTGCAAAATCTTCATGAACAAATTCAGGGTTATCCAAAAGGTTCTCTACTTCAGGCATTCTAATTAATTTTGCAGCAGAAAGTTTCAAGTTTTGTTTTGTTCTGTTTTAAAGTCTAAAAGAAAGATACAGACAGAATTAATATTTACTTGACACTTTGAAAAAATATATACTGTACCTCATCCTTTGATCTAGCCTTAAAGAAGTCTCTTTCAAACACTCCCTTTTCACTGAAGATGGATGGGTGTAGCAACGTATAAGCAGTGCCCGAATCACCATAATCGGTCATATTACTGACGCTACGAAAACGAGGAGCAGGGATGTCAGACCGAATCGTTGGAATGCCACACGTGGGGATACCTACAAAATGAAAATTCATAAGGAAAAGAAACAAAAGCTCTCAAATTACTAGGTGGAGGGGGAAATTCACATCAAGAGAGGAGGCATATAATAGAGAATATTTGACTGAGACTCATTTGTATTATAATGGAAGATATCCTATAGAAGCCTACTAGAGACCTCTGGATCAAAAAGAAGAAAGGAATAGTGAGTTTGAGAAACAGATAACACACTTGGCAAAGAAGTACATCATAATGTTGAGAAACTTCAGCTATCTTGCCATTTGCTAGAGCACTCTCTACTCAAAGCAGAGTAGTTAATAATTTCTTGATTTGTTCTAATTTCATTCTTTAAAAAAAAAGAGAGAGAAAGCCAAAGGGGGAACAGCTTTTCTGTAGTTGATGATCAATAAGGAAGACCTAGTTAATAAGTAAGAATTCCAGAAATCACAGAATCGAGGAATATCCAAGAAGGGAAGAACCTCAGAGTCCTCCCACCCAATTCAATCTGACCTGACCAAGAATCCCCTCTACAGTATCACTGACTATTGGTCAACCTTTGGAAATGAAAATAATTGGAAACCTTGGAAGAACGTGACCCTAAGAGTTTGGAGCAAATAAGAAGGGAGCCTCTTGGTGTAGTCAAATGCACTCTATATTTTTGTAGAGTAGATTTGGGGAAGTACAGAGAAAAGACTGGTAGGATGCCATAGCCTTAAATTCCATAGGAGATCCTAGCTCTGGAAGGACAGCATACCTTCAATAAAATAATTCTAACTTCACAGATACAAAAGATTCAGATGAAGAAGAAGGAACCGTATAAAGAGACTGAAGTAAATGAGGAAATATCTCATTGGTTATGCTGACATATACTGGCTGTGTGACTCTGAGCATGTAACCTCCCAGGGTCTCCAGACAATTATCTAAGACTATAAGTTAAAGAGCAGATAGAAATCTGTGTTGGTAGAGCATATTTCCTGATTGAAAGTTCCCTTTACCAATGAAATCTAAGTCCTATCCAAAAAGAAAAAAGTATTTCACTGGCCAAAAGAGTTTCTTAAAGGCATATTTAAAGGCATATGAAGCAGAGACAGTAAAACTAAGGATGAATACAGAGAGTGATACAATGCTTGAGAGAGCAGTGAAGGTTGGAATGATCTGAGGCTGGCAATAAGTCTAAGGACAAGGAAGGGGCTTTTTAACTATGTTTGGGGATAGAAGGAAGAGAAGAGAGGGCTAGGTCTGCTTCTGGGTGGAGGGGGTGGCAAAAAAGGCAAGGATGGTGGAAAGACAAGAGAGACAGTTAACATGGTACAGCCAAAGGATCTGGGCTTGAATCCTGACATTACGGCTTTCTTACTTGTGTGACCTTGGGTCTTGATTCATCAATAAAATAAAAGCAGTAGACTGGATCAGCTTTAAGGGGCCTTGCAATTCTTAATCTATGAACTGCTCAACTCCTATTTTACTTGTATTTTCTCTGCCAAAAAAAAAAAAAAGAAAACATCTTTGGACTGGGAGGATAGAACAAAAATGGTTAACAGTGGACACTAAAGACAAGGGGAGAGATGATGAGAGCACCTCATCATCCTCAGAATGTTCAAGGCAACAGACCTGGATGATGAGTTCCATCCAGGGTCCTAAAAGAGCTTTCTAAAGCAACTGCTGTGGCATGGTCAGTGACCACTGGGAGCCCAGCTACCCCAGGGCTAGAAGGGACCAATGACCTAGTTTTCAAAAGGAGGAAGGAGGTTAGGATGATGAGCTTCATTTTGACTCTTGGCAAAATTCCAGAGCACTTTTTAAAGGAATGGTTTATGAGCACTTAGAAAGGAAAATTGTGACCACTAAGTCACAGTACGAGTTCAAGAATGTGAAGTCAGACTGACTCCATTCCCCTTCTCGATGGGATTTTTAACAAGGAAATCAGGGTCAAGTCTGGATTTTAGGGAGGAATTTGACAAAGTCATTCATGTTATCTTTGTGCACTAGATGGAGATATGGAGTCTGAGGGTGGATACAAAACTTGTAGAAGAAAAGAGGAAGGAAGGAAGGAAGGAAGGAAGGAAGGAAGGAAGGAAGGAAGGAAGGAAGGGAAGGGAGGGGGAGGACAAATAGGAAGGAGTTATTGAGCTACCAAAACTTGATGATAGCAATGGTGATATGATAGAGTCTAGACCAACTGACAGACCAATTGCCTTGATGTAAAGAGTTAATTACTCAACCTGCAGTGATATAACTAGGGCAGGGCAAATAGAACTTTGTTCCAGGCCACTAAAACTTAAAGGGGCATATGCCCTCTCCTAGTGGACTTCCAGCAAGCTCTCCTCCTCTCCAGGTTCTACCTGCCATACATCATGGCCCCTCCCATGTTCTCACTGCATCCTGGAACAAAGAAAGATGGTCACTGCTGTACCTTCTCCAATGACCAGGCCCACTGGCAGCCACCTACTTCTCTCCTCCACCTCCTTCCAGGAGCTTAGAACATCAAGTGCATTTCAGGAGTATAAGGTGGGCTCTATGACAGGCAGGTTCCTTGCCTTGGTATGACTGAGCTGAACACAAGTAGCT